>NW_022097114.1:0-137298 GCF_006542625.1 Nomascus leucogenys | reverse complement strand
CCCAGGCTGGAATGCAGAGAAAAGCAGAATTTCTAATGGAGGTGTCACATGTGGTGAAAATACTGATTTTTCTTTGCGTGGCTTCTACGCACTTTTTGCAGTGCTGCATTCAGATTGATGAGGAGCTGTTTGATGTGGCCAATTCCTCCCTCTTTTTGGAAAAAGAGCAGGTGCACTAAACCAGCAACCACAGCCAGCCCCGTGCTGTGCTGAGAGCAGCCACACAGGGGTCTCTACAAACAGAAACCCAAGAAGACCAGGACAGACGCAGGACCCAGACTCAAATATGAAAACTCTCTGGGCTCTGTCCTATGGCCTTCCTATGAGTAACTCATAGCCTTGATCCAGTGGAATCTGGCCTTCATTAGTCTCAGTGGCAAGTTGGTTACGTGGAAAGTCTCTGTTCACACACTTGTGCGAATAACTGTAGAGACTTTTGTATTGTTTTCACTTTACATTAGGCCGTGAGTATTTATGCCTGTGGCTGCAGTTTGTATTAGTTTCCTGCCCCAGGAATGTCCTGCAGCATGCAGCTTCCATCCTACCAGAGCCTCAAAACTTAAAAGCTAACACTATTACTAGGGAGGATTTCGCAGGAAGATGGAGAAAGTGTTGCATACGCAGAAAGGTTAAACTACTCTATGCATGTTTCGGCAATGTGTTATCTCAAGAACTCATCTCTGTAGTCCATCAGGGCAGGATCTGGGCTCACTTTTTGATAATATTCCATAAGCGAGGTTCTTCCCCACAGTGTTTAGTCTTCCGACCCTGGTACAGCCTGACATGATGACATCCTACTTTCATGTCGGTCATGCTGCAGGGAATATTCTGTGAGTGTCCTAATAGGCTGGAATCATTTGCTAGGGTGAACCCCATCTTTGGTGCTCACTTTTCTGTTATCTTATAATTAGCTTTATTCTAAGCAAATCCACGTCTATTTTATCTGTTTATTTACTTATTTTTTGTATGGAAAAACACATTTTTATTTACTTATTTATTTAGAGACAGGGTCTCCCTCTGTCACCCAAGCTGGAGTACAGCGGTAGAGTGGTGTGATCAAGGCTTATTGCAGCCTCAAACTCTTGGGCTCAAATAATTCTCTCACCTCAGCCTCCTGTGCCACCATGCCATGGTAGTTGATTTTAATTTTTTACAAAGAAGGACTCTCATTATGCTGCCTGGTATGGTCTCAAACTCCTGGGCCCAAGCGATTAATCTCAGCCTCCCAAAGTACTGGGATTAAAAGCATGAGCCACTGTGCTGAGCTGTGCCTACTTTAAAAGACTGAAAATAAAGAATAAATAAACCTTTGCCAAATTAAAAAACAAAGCAACAGTTTCCAGGTCTTACATAAAGAGAATTCTGTGTCACGAAGAACGACAAAAAGCTTATTTAGGTGTTAAAATGATTTGCTTATATTTCAAAGAAGAGGAGAAAGACGGTACGTATAAATTTTCCAGGCCAGGCACGGTGGCTCATGCCTGTAATCCCAGCATTTGGGGAGGCCAAGGCAGGAGGATCTCCTGAAGCCAAATGTCTGAGTCCAGTACAGGCAACATGGTGAAATTCTGTCACTACAAAAAAATAAAATAAAATAATTATGGCTGGACATGATGGCTCAAGCCTGTAATCCCAGCACTTTGGGAGTCTGAGGCAGGTGGATAATGAGGTCAGGAGTTCGAGACCAGCCTGGCCAAAATGGTGAAACTCTTTCTCTACTAAAAATAATAATAATAAAAAATTAGCCAGGCATGGTGGTGAGTGCTTGTAATCCCAGCTACTCAAAAGGTTGAGGCAGGAGAATTGCTTGAAGCTGGGAGGTGGAGGTTGCATTGAGCCAAGATCATGACACTACACTCCAGCCTGGCTCACAGAGCAAGACTCTGTCTCAAAATAAATAAATAAATAAATAAAGTTAGCCAGGCATGGTGGTGCATGCCTATAGTCCTAGGTAATTAAGAGGTTGAGGCAGGAGGACTGCTCAAACCCAAGAGGTTAAGGTTACAATGAGCTATGATTATGCCATTGCACTTCAGGCTAAGTAAAAGAGTAAGTTTCTGTCACAAAAATTAATAATAAAAGTTTTCTAAATTACATTAAGAAAAGGGAAAAGAGAAAACACTCTTTATTTTCATATGGGAGAATAGATCCTCTCATTTCTAACTTGTATTTCCTTCTGCAAAAACTTGGTCTAGGCCCATGGTCTTGAACTACTGGACATCTGAATTTTAGTAGGTGCTGGATTCAGGCAACTGACGGGTGGCCTTGGGCACACTGTGTGCACATGAAAAAAAGGGTTTGTGGGGAACTAAAAGGTAAAAGAGGGGAAAGTGCTATTAAGAACCCACAAGTGGGAGACAGTACAGGGTTGGTTGAAGGACTGGTTCATGCTACAGATACTGACCCAGGTGAAACTTTGCTCTGACTTATTTCTATGTCCATGCAGGAAGATGAGATTATGATCAGGTGGCACAGAAACCTGGGATGGTGAAAAAAAGGTTGCCTGAGCTCTGAGTGGAGAGACAGGAAAAGGCCTCCCTAGATCCAAAAAGCTGCCCATTCTTCTCCAGCTGTGCACCTGATTAGATACTTTCCCCTCCAGCATCCATGATTGGATATAGTTCAATTCCCCACCCCGCCCCCTCAGGCCATGAGTGACATATGTGATTTGACACTGGGTTGAATAAAGCAAGAATTACAGGTTTTTCCTGGATCCTTTTCTGGCAGGGCTTCCTGCATGCACCAGAAACTGGCCCTGCCTGTAAAATATTTGCATTTACATTTCTATGTAAGATTATTTGCATTTATGAATAATATACATGTGTTATTCATACATGGAAGCAATATAATGACAGTTATTTTAAAATTTCAGATGTTTTACTTTCCTGGCACATCTAGGCTTTAGAGCAGGCAACCTCAGATTTCAAAAGGGAGGCAATTCCTTAAGAAATAATACATGAGGCACATGTGAATTTTAAATATTCTAGTGGCTACATTTTAATAAATACACCTGACATGCTTGCTGGTGCCTGTAGGTTGAACTATTAGGAAGACTGAGGTGGGAGGATCACTTGAGGCCAGGAGTTTGAGACCAGTCCGGGCAACATAGAGAAAGCCATTGCTACAAAAAAAAAAAAATTGAAAAATTAGCCAGGCCTGGTGGTGCATGCCTTCAGTCCCAGCTACTCAGAAGGCAGGATCACTTGAGCCTGGGAGGTCAAGGCTGCAATGAGCCATGATCACACCACTGCACTGCAGCCTGGCTGACAGAGCAAAACCCTGTCTCAAAAAACTGATATCTGGAAAGGCATTTTCTTTTTCTGCAATGTAGCCAAACAGCTAAGTAGGTATTGAAGCCATCCTTTAATTTTTAACATGGCAAGAATGTTTTCTAAGACCCCGAACTCCAGATATGCGATGGGGCAAATCCTGAAGTGTACATGGAAGTCTCTCACAGCTAAAGCATCCCTCACCCCTATCCAGCGCTTCTTACCCCTGGAGCAACAGAATCAGATGCGGGGAGGAAAACTTTCAAAATCCCTTAAACCCAAGTTGTAACCGATCAATTCTATCAGAATCCTTGGAGCTGGATCTGAAACAAATACGGTTTAAAGTTGTGCAAGTGATTACAATGTGTAGGCAAGCCACAAAACCATGGCATTAACCAACAGCTTTCGTTAGAAATGATTTCTCAAATGAATGTGAAAACGTTTGCTGCCGAATTGTGACCTTTCAATTTTACCTGCTTTTCCTACAAAGTATATTGTGCAGACCCAGGCTCTGCTGCTCGCTCTGTTCCTTATTCACCCAGTGCCGTGTGTGCTCAGTGCATCCTGTTCACGGGTCACTGTGCTGTGTGCCCCGGCCTGGGTGAGCGTCATTCTTCCGGGAGAAGCTTGCTGAAAACAAAGCTGCATTCCAAAAAGTTAAAACCATGTTACTTACTGTGTTGAGGTAAAAATTAAAAGACCCAGAGGGGCTCACCCAAAAGTTTAAACATAAATAAATAACTTGGAACATCAATAAACACCTGATGATGTCCTGAGTGAACATGTCCCACTTTAAAATAAAACAAAATATTACTATTATTCTAAAATATTAATTTAAGATAGTTATGCAAATATGTACTCTTTAAATTTTTATTGATGTATAACATGCATACAACAATACAGGCACAAAACATTTATGGAATGCTTGATGAATTATTACTAAATAAGTACACTTGTGTATCTAAGAATCAGATTTGTTCATACCTTGACACTTTCTCCTTCCCAAAGGTAAACAAGATCTTAAGAGCTAAGTGTAGATAAACTCTGTCATTTTGTACAAGTGTTTTATTACACAACATTAAAAACGTATACAAAGTACAAAAAAAGTATAACAGACCAGTCACCCAGTTTTAACAGCTACTAGTCATGTGTCATTTTTGTTTTAGCTAAACTTCCATCCATGCCCCCACCCCCAATTTCATTATTTTTTAGGCTTTTTGGATAAAATGTATATTCATTGCAAGGTACAATGTGAACTGTAAATAGTAGAGAGATGGTGTTTCGCCTTGTTGGCCAGGCTGGTCTTGAACTCCTGACCTCAGGTGATCCCCCTGCTTCGGCCTCGCAAAGTGCTGGGATTACAGGGGTGAGCCAATATACTCGGCCTGAGAATTCATATTTCTAACAAAGTACAAATCCATAAGGTACATGACGACTGCAGTGTCTATCTTCAGTAAATACAGTTTGATGAATAAAATGAAAAGCAGTTGACCTAAGGTGGGAAAAAAAAAGATCAAAGCATGGGTACTATGTGCCATCTTTAGGAACATTTTGTTAAGAATAACAAACCAACGAATTTTATTGTTTTAATAATCGAAATTGGCAAAATTTCTGCTTTTTCTTTCATAGAAATGCCCTTTGCAAGCAAAAATTTTCATATAGTAAGAGCAAAAATGACAACCATTTCCAAGTAAATGTCTTAGGAAATTAAGTAGCAGATATCAAGCTCATGACCTTCAGTTAGTTACCCCAAACTCACTCATTTACATAGCAAGTGCCGATAATTTTCATAGCTTCCTGTTAAAATTATATTTTATTGCCCTTACAAATTGTGACTGTTTTTAAATAAAGTTCACTAACTTAAATTTTGTATATGACATATGATAAATTCCCTTTCAAGTCACCTTACATTTACTTAATTTCATTAGGCAGTGTCTGTCTACCACCCAATAATACTTGGGGATTCTCCCCATTTGCACAGTCATCATAGCTGGGGAAACAGGGATTCAAAAACCCAGGCTGTTCCCTGCATATTTTTCCTCCTCAGACATCAGTTCATCAGTCAATCAAGTCACGTGAGAGTGGAGGCCATGTATTCCCTGTAATTCCTGGGCACTGTCCTCCATGGAGGAAAAGGCCGGGAGGTGCTGTTAGAGGATGTGCTCTGAGAGGCCGGGCTCCCTAAGGTGTGAGAGCTCTAACCAGCAGGTGTAGACTTCTCAGGAGGGAGGAACGAGGCAAGCATTCCAAACCTGGAGCTTCATCTCCTTTTGTTTCATCTCAAGACAATTCTGAGGGGCTGTTTTGGAACGTGTCTGGAAGGTGAATGTTGAAGAAGAGTGTGGGCTCTGATGTGACTCAGATGAGATCTTTCATGAGGAGGCAGGAATTCAATGCCCAGAATCTGGGCTGCTGTCTTTGAGGTCAGTAGGTTGCCTCTTTATAGCCAAGTCCATTGTTACTAGGTTGGAGGCTGGAGATTCTAAATGGCTTCCAGACCGCCTCTCTGATTCTCTTTGGGAGATGGGGTCTGAAAAAGACAATGTCAGTATTTGTGGGAAATTCTAAAAAGTCTGCTTGGAAACCTGGGAAGACCTCTTGCCTAGTGCCTAAATTCTCAATTTGCAGCTCTAGCCACGTAGATGCTTGGTAGGTATAGAGCTGGGTTTGCATTTATATCAGGAAAACCTATGTCAGAGTTGAAGAAGTAGTCAGGACGAAGTGTCTTGGTCGCAGGCCGGGGAACATCTTAAAAGCAAACTTCTAGCCTGCTGACTCTTGGCAATGAGTGTTGGGTCCTGGCCAAAGTGCCTTGAATGCAGGATGAGGCCAATCCATAAATCCAACTTCTAATGGAGAAATAGTAATATTTTTTCAGTTTGAATCAATCAGGGTGAAACTACCATGCTATTGGTTTGTTTACTTTTTATTATTTCTTATAAAATCTAAGACAAAATACATTAAATGCTTATTGACATATGTATTTATTCTTCACCTGGCTCGTAATATTTGCCTAATTTTAAAGTTTCTTCTATTTTGTAGGTTTCAACTTATTTTATTGTAAGATATTGTTAAATCTAATACAGGCATTGTCACTTTTACATATAATTTTATTTTATTTCATATATTTCCTATTGGCTTTTTACATTTAAATTATGGACTATTTCATCATATAAAGAGCTTCATTTCTATTTTAAAAATAAATCTTTGGGTTTTTTTGTCTTGTAATTTCCATATTACATAGTAATGAGATAAACAATGTTTTCAGGGTATTTTAAATTTTAGATAATTATTCATTGTATCCATGTGAAATTTGTTTGTACTTCGTGTGTGGGTTGGAGAACTGTTTTCACTTCTGATTCATCTTTACTGTGATCTCCTCAGAACTCATACCTCTTGTAGTTGGGACATTGCAGTTTATAATTCCAATAAATGGGGCAAATTCAATAATAACATAATACAAATGAGTTTGAAAGCAGGACATGTCTTCAAAGCACACACAACATGGGCCTACCTATGTACAAGAATAATAATTTATAACTTACAGTTTGGATGGAAAATAAAAGTACAGAAAATTTGTTAAAGAAAATTAAAATGGGGATCATCTCTCAATAATCTCTGAGCAGACAAAATTAGTTAGGTCTCATAAGTGACCTCAGCCTTGCTTGATTTGCAAATACAAGCAAAACTTAAATTATTTCTTGTAGCTGCCTATTTAAAAAAGAGAAATGAAGCTCAACCAATCAAGAGTAGCCAACAACCTTATATAAATAGAAACTGTCCAACAAGGTAAACAGACAAACAAAAAACAATAAAAAAAGTTGTGCTACCACCAATCAAATGATTTCTTTGTTTCTACATTTTTCCAATAAATACTTGCTTCTTACAATGTCAGTGAAGCACTAAATATCTTTTGGTCTGGTATTTTATAATTTATCAATTGCTGTTACTCAAATAAACGCTTTACAATTTCATTGTGTCTCAAATTACTTTTCAGCAGAATAAAATAAACTGGAATAAATATTACAAAAATGTGTACAGAATATGAGAAAAAACATAGAAAGTTTATGAAATATCTGAATGTAGACATAAGCAAATAGACAGTTTGTATCATATTCTTAGGCAGAAAAACTCAGTTTTATCAACATCAGTTGTCCTTAAGTTTATTTATAAATTCAATTTTGTTCCTATACAGATACCATTAAATATTGGAAGTACATGTTACTATAAAATATTATTATTATTATTATTTTTTTTTTTTTTTTTTTTTGAGACGGAGTCTCGCTCTGTCGCCCAGGCTGGAGTGCAGTGGCGCAATCTCGGCTCACTGCAAGCTCCACCTCCCGGGTTCACGCCATTCTCCTGCCTCAGCCTCTCCGAGTAGCTGGGACTACAGGCGCCCGCCACCACGCCCGGCTAATTTTTTTTTTGTATTTTTAGTAGAGACGGGGTTTCACCATGGTCTCGATCTCCTGACCTCGTGATCCACCCGCCTCGGCCTCCCAAAGTGCTGGGATTACAAGCGTGAGCCACCACACCCGGCCTTAAAATATTATATAGATGAAAACACAAGTAACAATAGACAAGAAAACTCTGAAAAAAAAAAAAAAAAAAAACAAGACTGACAAGCCCTGTGAAAAATCTTGATTGATTAAAAAACTCACAGGTCACTGAAACCAAAAATTCAGAAATAAATCATAGTGCCTAAGAAAGTGTCATAGTGCATCCAGGCTGCTATAACAAAATACTTTAGACTGGGTAAAGGATAAATAACAGAAATGTATTTTTCACAGTTATGGAGGCTGGAAAGTGCAAGATCAAGGCAGCAAATTTAGTAGATGGTGAGAGCCCTGTTCCCCATAGATGGTACCATCTTGCACACGGGACAAGGGCATTCCCTTCAACTTCCTTTGAAAGAGCACTGATTCCATTCATGAAGATGAAGAACTCTTGGCTTCACCACTTCCCCAAAGGCCACATGCCTAAAATTATCCACATAGGAATTTGAAAGGGGACATAAACATTCAGGCCATAGCAACAAAAACTACATGGAGGATGGCATCACTAATACATGAGGTGTAAAAATGTGTTGTTCTTATCACAAAGGAAATAAATGATTTATTCTTCATGGCATATAACAAAATAAAGGTCCAAAGAAAATATTTTTTTATAAATAAAAATCTATATGCTAAAAAACTAAGTGTTGATAAGTTTAACCCTAGAGCTTGTATCAGGATGTTCAAGGTTTCCGGGAATGAGCAAGGCCCCGGAGTTTCCTCCTGTGACATTTTCCTGGAAGTTGCTCATGCTGTTATTCAATTTGAAAGTAGGTAATATTGTTTGTTTCTGTTCCAAAATTTACTAAATTCCAAATAATATAGGGCTCTTTATGTGTAATTCTCAAACAATCATTCAGTCAATGGTGCTCTGCTGAGGAAGAGCACAGACACATCCACACGCGTATGATGCTCCTCAAATAGAGGACTTCTGCCTGTGCCGGAGCCACCTATGTTGCCCATGATCAGAGGCTTTCCCAGGCGAGTGTTTCTCTGCAGCCCTGCCACAGACTTAACCCTGAAAATCCCACTCAGAAGGTGACGGATGAACACCCACCCTAGCGTTCTAATCTAATGGATCCTCTCTTAATAATCCCTTCCAGGGATCTGGGATCTTTCCTGGATTCATCTGGCACACACAGCTAGGCTCAAAAATTTGGACAGAAGCTTTGATCCTCACTGGCCCTCCTGCCCTGTCCTACCAGCTTCTCTAGAAGTATGCTTCTCTAATTGCTCCTGAAAGACACCACCGAAGGGTATCTCTCTGTGCCAATATAATTGATGTCATAAAGTGAGAAGAGAAATAGGCAAGAGTCCAGCTATGCTAGAAGCTGTGTCTACTGTTCCTTACCTGATTTATGTCTCTGATTTACCTAAATATTGACAAATACAGATTCATCTCTAGGTAGTAGAAAAACAGAAGGAGAAATCCCAGTTCATAGAGGAAGAAGAAAATGCAATCAATGCTGCTTGGAGTCTCGCTTAAGCTCAGCCACAGGGTACTAAGTCTCTTCAGGAAAAATCAATGGTTGTCCATCATCTGAAAAACTGTATCCTTGAGCCTTGGGCACCGAGAATGCACACTGTCCACTAGAATTTTATGCCTACATCACAGAGAGATAGAATAGTCTCAAAGTATTCTTAAGAGTAATGTGAGGGGCCAAAAGGAGCTGAATACACAGCCTCTGCTTCACCGTCTGGTCAAACTAATAGTATTCCCAGACTCTTTTGTGGGCCTCACAAGGGGTTATTCAGAAAGAAAAAAAGTTGTTAATGTCCCACCATTTGCCGTAGCTTCCGAGGTCTAAGATGTTCATTCCCCAGGTTCCAGGTTCTCCCTCTACCTCCACAGAATCAGTGTCTCATTCCGGTACCTATAATCTCACCTAAATTCTAGTCGCCCTCTACTTTTTTCTAGACATTCTATATCTAGTAGAGCCAGGTAAAATAGAGACAAGAATATTTACATAAAACTTAACCAGAACTAAGTTGGAGTCCCATAACTGCTACTAGGCTGGGATGCAACTCAGAGTGTACACAAGCCAGGCTGGCCTAGAATTGCAGTTATGGGAAAGAAAGACATTTCACCCAGGAATTATTAGCATGAAATTCCAAATTTGAGAAATAGATTCCTAGATCCCCCAACCATTTCATCCTTATCCCTGGAGGCAGTCAGGAACAGATAATCCCCTTTTAGAGAAAAGCATACCTACTCAACAAATTATCTAACCAACATGTGTGGAAAAGGAGGGAACATCATAGAGTTGGCCAGTTTTAGTAGATGTGGTGATAAATGCCAAAAAGTCAGATCTCAATTGGTCTGAAAAGCCTAAAAGGTGGGACAGATTAGCTTCAAGGGACACATGGTATGGCTGGAGTCAGCTGACTGTTATGCTGAAGATGTCAACAGTGGTGACTGATATCTCAAGAAGTGGGCTAAAAGTCCACTTCTGGTTATTCTGCTAGGTATGGTCTAGGAATTGTTCAACCATGAGACAAATAGGTCAACTTTCACCAGCAACCCCAAGTCTGGCTTGCAGTATTAGACTCTGTTAGACACAGATTTAGGCTCAATCTGCAGCTTGATTGTGGTTACTCTCTAGAAAACAAACACTTACCATGGACTTCTAGATGAGTGGCCCATTTAGATCAGCATCTGAGATTTTTCCGGTTTGCAGCCCTAAAGACATTCAGACAGTCTACGGTTTCCATTGTAGATAACCAAACAGATAGAATATGGGCAATTACCCCAAACCCTGAGTTCTGACCTTTGAGAGGAGCAACCACTCATTTCAGGTTCTGTATGGCTGGCACAGGTTAAACAGCCACAGCAGCCCAGTGGACATCATGAGGTTTCAGCTTTCCTGACTCATCTGTGAACCAGGACCAGTCATACAGGAAATGCTCAGTCAATTGGGGGCCCCACAGAGACAGCAGCTTTGCTTCAGACGATAGAAGGAGGCACAAAATTTCAACCAGCTGGGGATGCCCTAGCCCGCTATAGGTCAAACTTAGTTTGTCAGGAGTTCTGTAGCAAGCTCTTAACTGACTTTCAAATCAGCATAACCAGTAGTAGTGTCAAGATGGCTCTGAGTCCAAAAGGCCAAAGAAAACCTCTAGGTGGAGGCTAATCCTTTACTGGAGGCTCTAAATGACAAAATACAGATTTTCTTGACTTCAGGATGAATTGATCAATGCAAATCTCCCCAAATATTTTCACTAAACCTTAATTGGAAAGTAAGACTCCAGATTTTGTAACCCTCACTAAAAATAAATCTCTGATTTTTTCACCTGGGATCTATGTATGTGTGTTGGAGCACGCCTTTACCAATCAGCGTAAAGTTACAACTCTCCTTACGCCTCTACTTTCTACTTGTGCAGAGTTTAAAATACAGAGGTGAGAGCTTAGGGTTTTGTGGGCCTTTGGCTAAGCGTGTACCTGGCCCTGAGCATCCCCATTTCCCCATTTTCTTCTTGATCCCGAAGACCATTATCACAGTCCTCATTCCCAGCAGCTTTTCCTCCTAGAGCTTTTTGGCATGATTATTCTTAGACCCAACTGATATCCTTTGTTCCTGGTGGACTGGGTAGTTCATTTCCATTTAAATGCTTTTACAAACATTAAGCTATCGATTTAAGATTTCTCCACTTTTTAAATTAAGTAATGCTGCTTTTAGCTTTCCAGGACTTCAGGGTTATAAAAAAGGAAGAATATAATTATTTTATACCAATAGTATGAAAAAGAGACTGGGATGACTATATTAATAGCAGAAAAATAGACTTAAAAAGTTACAAGAGACAATAAGACATTATATAGTCATAGAATGCCATTTGGCAGAAGATATAAATAGTTTAAACACTTACATACCTAATAATAAAACATTTAGACATAGAAAGCATAAGTTGACAGAATTAAAGGGACAAATAGGCAGGTCTAAAATAATAGTTGAAGATGTTAATACTCCACTTGAGTAATGAATAGAAAAATGAGATAGATGATAAATTAGGAAATAGAGGACTTGACTAACTCAATGAACCAAGTTGATCTAACAGATATATACGATATACTCCATCCAACAAAAGAGAGTTCACACTCTTCTCAAATGCACACGGGGAGTTCTCCAGGATGGGCTGTATAGTGGATCTCAGATTAAATCAATAACAGATGAAACGCTAGAAAGTTTACAAAATTGTATAAATAAATTAAACAACCAATAAGTAAAGGAAGAAATCCAGAGAAGTAGAACATACTTACAGAGGAAGAAAAATGAAAACAAAACATATCAAAAGTTATGGGAAACAGCAAAAACAGTGCTAAGATGAAAAGTTTGCAGCTAAAATACATTTAAAAAGAACAAAGATTTCAAATAAATAATAACTTTATCACCTAGCAAATTAGAAAAAACACCAAATTAGATGCAAAGCAAAGAGAAAGAGGAAATATTAAAAATTTTAGCAGAGATAAATGCAATAGAGATTATACAAACAACAGAATTCCAAAAAACAAAAGTTCATTCTCAGTTCTTCAAAAAATTAACAATTGGCAAACTTTCAGCTACACACACAAAAAATTAACAGCATATTCACATACTAAAATGAGAAATGAAAGTGGGACATTAATACTAATTCGAAGAAATAAAATGTTTTAAAAAGTGTACTGTGAACTATGATAGGATGATAAATTGGAAAACCTAGATAAAGTGGGCAGATTCCTAGTTATACAAGACTTGATTACAAAGAAATACAAAATCTGAATAGATAAAAATCTGCTAAGGAAATGGAATCAGTAATTAAACACCTCTTCATGAAGAAAAGCCCTTGTTTTGTTGGCTTCACTAGTGATTTAGATCAAGCATTTAAAGAAGAAAAATCCTTTCCAAAGTCTACCAAAAAACTGAAGAGAGCAGTTCCAAACTTATTCCATGGTGCCAGCATTACCTCATACTAAAGCCAGACAAAGAGACTACAAAAACACATAGACTAATATCCCTTATGAACATGGATGCAAAACTACTCAGCAACACCCTAGCTAAATACATTCAGCAGTATACTAGCAAGATTACACCCCACAACCAAGGGGAATTTATTATTGGAATGCAAGGAAGTTTTAGCATTTGGCTGGTTTCAGTGCAGTGGTGTTTACAACTAATTGATCACAACCAGTATAGATTTCTTTATTCTTTTTCCAGTCTCACTGGTTCACTTAGCTAGCCTTTCTTAACAAAAGTTTTAGCATATGAAAATTAATCAATGCATATGCCACATTAACAAAATTTTTAGAAAACTTTATCTCATTAATACAGAAAATGTATTTTACAAAATTCAAAATATTTTATAATAAAACACAATAAATTATGAATAAAAGAAAATCATCTTTGTAAAATTCACATATAAAAACTCACAGCAAACAACATGTTCTAGAGGAAAAGACCAAAATTCTTTCCTCTAAGCTCAGAAGACAGACAGAATGTCTGCTCTTGCCAGCCACTTTTATTCAACAGAGTATTACAAGTTTCATTCAGAGAAATTTAAAAAGACAATGAAATAAACTGCATCAAAATTTGTACAGAAAATATGTTCTTTTATGTAGAAAATCTTAAAGATTCCACACAAAAAATATTAAAACTAACAAATTCAGCAGAATAGTAGCATACAAATCAACATAAAAAACTGTTTTATGTAGTAATATGAATAATATGAGAAGGAAACTCTGAAAACAATTCAATTTACAATAGCATCAAAAGAATAAAATACTTAGGAAGTAACCAAGAAGTAAAATGCCAATTACTTTTGTGTAGATATAAAAAAATCAATTTTTAAGTTTATGGGGAATCTCAAGGGGCCCTAAATTGCAAAAATAATTTAAAAAAATACCAAAGTTATAGAAGTCACACTTAATGATTTCAAAACGTACTACAAAATTCCAAAATAGGATGCTACAAATAGACTAATGGAGTAATATAGAAAGCCAATATAAAAAACCCTCATATATATGGTCAAATGATTTTTATGGGAAATGAACTGCCTTTACAACAATTAGTGCTGGAGAAATTGGGTACCCACATGTGAAAGAGTGAAGCTGGACCCTTAACTTATACGATAAGAAAAAATTAACTAACGGGATCAAAAACCTAAATGTAAGAGCTAAAACTACAAAATTCTTAGTATGAAATGTAGGTAAAACATGTCATAACACTGGATTTGGCAGTGATTTTTTTTTAACAGGACACCAAAAACACAAGGAACTAAAGACAAATAGATAAATAGGACTCTATCCAGAATATAAAAAGAACAATTCAGCAATAATAAAACAAACTACTTGTTTAAAATATGGGTGAAATACTTAGACACTTCTCTAAAAATTATGTGAAGTGGGTAATAAGTCCATGAAAAGGTGCTCAACAAAATTAATCATTAGTAAAATGCAAATATAACCCCAAATGATATATCACTTAATACACATCAGCATAGCTACTACCAAAAGAAAACAAAACAAAACAGAAAATCAAAACAACACTTGTGTGTTGGTGAGGACGTGGAGTAATTAGAACCCTTGTACGCTGTTGGTGGAAATGTAAAATGCTGCAGCTGCTATAAAATAACAGCATAGTAACTAAAAAATTTACACATAAAATCACCATATGATTCCGCAATTTCACATCTTGGTATGTAGCAAAAGATGTGAAAGCAAAGACACAAAATAATACACGTACACCTAGGTTCACAGCAGCATTACTCACATCACCCAAAAGGTTTTTGAATTACCCGTGTTGTCTGAATTATCATCAATGAATAAATAGATAAAATGTGATTTATAAATACATTGGAATATTGTTCAGTTATGTAAAATAAGGAAATTCTGACACATAGTACGTCATGCACGAACCTTAAGGACAATGTGCAAAGTGACATGAGCCAGTCATAAATGGACAAATACTGTATCATTCCACTTATGAGATACTTACAGTAGTTAAATTCTGGCAACCCAAGTAGAAGAGTGGTTCCTAGGAGCTGGAGGGGGAGTCACAGGGAGCTTTTATTTAATGTGCATTGAATTTTGGTTTTGGAAGTTGAAAGAAGGTCCCTATGAATGGGAATAATAGTTGCAAAACAATGTGAGTGTAGTTAATTTTTCTCAGCTGCACACTTAAATTAGCTAAAATGGTTAATTTTATATATACTTTACCACAATGTAAAAAATATTTTTAAATAACCAAGCTATAGCTATCTGCAACAGCATGAATTAATATCATAAATATAAAGTTGAATAGAAGAAAGTAGATGTAAAAGTATACATATTATATAATTTCACTTATATAAAATCCAAAAAGTGAACACAACTGAGTTCTGGCTTCCAGTAATAATGAAGTAGACTAGTTCGTTGAATAACTATTTCACAGATAATTATAATAAAGCTTAATAAAATACTATATTTTGCTATATAGAAACGCACACTGTTTAGAAGAACTGAAGATTTTACTATGGCCACTGTAGATAGATAAGGATTGGGGTTTAAAATCTATTCAAAAACTAACTCCTCTTAAAATAATAGTTTTCAAAAGAAATACAACAGAATCCAGCAGTCCCTGTAGTTCCTATTACACAATTTAAAAATTCATGAGATAAGTTAAGAAGCATGAAAATGTAATCGATTCACAAGATAAAAAGCAGACAATAGAAACTATTTCTCAAGAAGTGCAAGATGCTCTAATCAGAGTAAGATTGAAAGAAGCTATTATAAGTATTCTCATGGGGGTAAAGGAAAACAGTCTCATGACAAGTGAACATATGTGTAACTGTGGCACTCCCAGTCCTTTGATCACAGGGCTGCGGGACTAAGGAAGGAAATTGAAATAAGTTTTCTTGTATTAGGCTGACTTGTCCCAGAGGCAGCAATAGGCACAGCCCAGACCCAGGAAAAGTCTTGGTAATAGTTATCTAATGTTGCGCTGGAGGCTCTCCCAACACTCCCCCAACACAGGGAAAAGAAAAACAAATTTCCTTTGTTTTATGAATGAGTTTATAGATTCTTGTTCCGGTAATTAGTGACTTCAAGATTCTGTTTTATCTAAGAAGTACACTGAAAGTCATGAGAAGCCTGAGTAGGCTGAACTGCAGCTCACCATAGTGAGGGTTATAGGATAAGCAATGCCCGGGAACCTAGATAATGGACATGTGTGGTTGCTTGGCAACAGTCATGTGCAATCATGTCTTTTTCCTGCCTCTGTATTCCTGCTTTCACGCCACTGTAAGTTTGCTTTCAAGCCAGCCCACCCCCTTTGTGAAGTGTGTATAAAAGTCAGGTGCTGTCTTTGTTCCAAGCCCAGTCTTTTTCAACGTGAGTCAGCTGTCCTGAGTGCACTCAATAAAGATTCTCCTGTTCAACCCGAGATCTCTCTGGTCCTCCTGATCCGCAACAGGATAATTCCAGCATGACCAGGTTCATGGGACAGTGCACGGCACTGAAGGAAAGTGGGGCACGAGGGGGTGCTGGCTGTGAGCACCTCTTGGGCTTGCTGGGAGATGTAGTCTTATAAAGACTCCCAGCCCCTTGATCACAGGATTGCAGCACCACAATCCCAACATACAACGGAATCAGGACAGTGCACGTCACTAGAGGAAGTGGTATATCTGTGCATGACTCGCTGGGCTTGCTGGAAAATGTTATCTCATGAGCACTCCTTAGTGAACAGTGCGCGTCACTGGAGGGAAAAGGCGGCTGTGCAGGCCTGGCTTTTCTTGCTGAGAGATGCGGTCTAATAAACACTCCCAGCCCTTTTGTCACAGGGCTGCAGGACTACATTCCCTCATGCACGGAGGAAGAGGCGGGTTATTTGTTACTCGCTGGGCTTGCTGGAGATGTATTCTCATAAACCTGCCCTTTGCTCACAGTGCTATAAGACTACAATCCCAGCATGCTTGGGGGCTCACGGACATTACCCTTCACTGGAGAATGAGGGGAAGGGTTGTGCGCAACTTGCTGCGCTTCCTGGGAGATGTAGTTTCATAAAGGACTCTCAGACCTTTTGTCACAGGGCTGCAGGACTACAATCCCAGTATGTATCAGGATCAAAAAAACAGTATCGGGATCAAAAACAGGATCAGGGACAGTGCGTGTGCCTGGACCGAAGAGGCAAAGCTTTGTGCGCCTCCTTTTGGCCTGCTGGGAGATGTAGTTTCATAAAGTCACCCAGACCTTTTATTACAGGGCTGCAGAACTACGATCCCAAGTATGCACCAAGATCAAGGATACTGCCGTTACTGGAGGATGAGGCGGGATTGTCCACGGCTCGCTGGCTTGGTGGGATATGCATTATCATAAACACTCCCAACACTTTGGTCGCAGGGCTGCAGGACTACAATCCTAGCCAGCACCGGGTCAAGGAAATTGCGCGTCCCTGGACGAAGAGGCAGGGTTATTGCTACTCGCTGGGCTTGCTGGGAGATGTATTCTCATAAACCCTCCCAGCCCGTTCGTCACAGGGCTGAAGGACTGGACTTCCAGTCCAGCATGCACTGGGCTCAGGGAGCGCGCACGTCACTGAGGAAGAGGGAGGGCTGTGCGCTTCTCGCTATGCTTTTTTGGGAGATGTAGTCTCATTAACACTCCTAGCCCTTTGGTCATAGAGCGCAGGACTGCATCCCAGCATGCACCCAGCTCAGGGACAGTGCGCCGGTCACTGCAGGAAGAGGCAGGGCTGTGTGCACCTCCTGGGAGTACTGGGAGATGTATTCTCATAAACACTCCCAGCCCTTTGCTCACAGGGATGCAGGACTACATTCCTAGTATGCACCCAGCTCAGTGACAGTGCGCTAGTCTAAGGAGAAAGAGGCAGGGCAGTGTGCACCTTGCTGGGCTTCCAGGGAGATGTAGTCTCATGGCCTCTCCCCTGCCCCTTTGGTCATAGTGCCTATAAGACTACAATCCCAGCATGCTTGGGGCTCATGGACAGGCCGCGTCACTGGTGAATGAGGGGAAGGTTGTGCGCACCTCGCTGCGCTTGCTGGGAGATGTAGTTTCATAAAGACTCAGCCCTTTTGTCACAGAGCTGCAGGACTACAATCCCCAGAATGCATCGGGATAAAAAAAGGTTGCGTCACTGGGAAAAGATGAGGGGCCTGTGTGCCTCTCCCTACGTTTTCTGGGAGATGTAGTCTCCTGCCCTCTCCCTGCCCTTTGCTCATAGTGCTATAAGACTACAATCCCCAGCATGCTTGGGGCTCACGGACGTTCCCCTTCACTGGAGAATGAGGGGAAGGTTGTGGCGCACCTTGCTGCACTTCCTGGGAGATGTAGTTTCTTAAGACTCTCAGACCTTTCGTCACAGGGCTGCAGGACTACAATCCCAGTATGTATCGGGATCAAAAACAGTATGCGTCACTGGGAAAAGCTGTGGGGCCTGTGTGTCTCGCTAGGTTTTCTGGCAGATGTAGTCTATAAACACTCTTGGCCCTTTGGTCATAGGGCTGCAGGACTACAATCCCAGCATGCAGTGAGTTCAGGGACAGTGTGTGTCACTGGAGGAAGACGTGGATCTGTGCTTGCCTTGCTGGGCTTGCTGGGAGATGCAGTCCCATAACCACTGTAGTCCTTTGGCCACAGGGCTGCAGCACTACAATTTCAGCATACATCGGGCTCAGGGAGAGTGTGCAAGTCAATGGAGGAAGAGGCAGGTCTGTGCGTGCCTCGCTGGGCTTGCTGGGAGAGGTAGTCTCATAAACACTCCCAGCCCTTTCATCACATCACTGTAGGACTACAATTCCAGCATGCACCAGGCACCGGGACAGTCTGCCTCACTGGAGGAAGAGAAAGGGGTGTGAGCGCCTTGCTGTGCTTTCTGGGAGATGTAGTCTCATTATTTCTCCCAGCCCTTTGGTCACAGGGCTTCAGGACTACAATTCCAGCATACACCGTGCTCAGGGACAGCACGCGTCACTGGAGGAAGAGGTGGACCTGTGCTCTTCTCGCTATGCTTTTTGGAGATGTATTCTCATAAACACTCCCAGCCCTTTGGTCACAGGGCTGCAGCACTACAATCCAGCATGCATGGGGCTCAGGGAGCGTGCGCTAATCAGTGGAGGAAGAGGCGAGGCTCTACACGCCTCTCTGGGCTTGGTGGGAGATGCAGTCTCATAAACACTCATAGTCCTTTGGTCACAGTGCTGCAGCGCTACAATCCTAGCATGCACCAGGCTCAGGGAAAGTGCGCGTCACTGGAGAAAGAAGCAGGGTTGTGCGCGTCTCGCTGGGCTTGGTAAGAGATGTAGTCTAATAAACACTCCCAGACCTTTCATCACCGGGCTGCAGGACTACAATCCCAGCATGCACCCGGCTCAGGGACAGTGCGCACTACTAGAGGAAAAGACTAGGCTGTGGACGCCTCCTTCTGCTTCCTGGACATGTAGTTCATAAAGACTCCCAGAACTTTCGTCACAGGGCTGCAGGACTACCATCCCAGTATGCACTGGGGTCAGAACAGTGCGCGTCAGGGGAAAAAGAGGCGGGGCTGTGTGCATCTTCTTAGGCTTACTGGGAGATATATGCTCATAAACACTCCCACCCCTTTGGTCGCAGAGCTTCAGGACTACAATCTTAGCATGCACCTGTCTCAGGGACAATGAGTGTCACTGGAGGAAGAGACGGGTTGTGTGCGCCTCCCTAGGCTTGCTGGGAGATGTATTCTCATAAACACTCCCAGGCCTTTGGTCAAAGGGCTACAGGACTACAATCCCCAGCATGCGCCAGTCTCTGGGATGAGGCATAGCCCTGGAAGAAGGGGCAAAGTGGTACACGCCCCACATAATACGCTGGGAGCTGTAGTCTGTTAACTGCTCTCAGCCTGTTTGTTGGTAGGCTTTAGAACTATAATCCCATTATGTACCAGGATCCAGGGTGCATAGCCCTGGAGGGAGGGACAGAGCAGTGTGGACTTCCCAGTGTCCAAAGCACTGCTGAGTTCTTATGCTATGCCGACTCTTTGACACGGACAGTGAGTACAGAGGTGGACCTGGAGGGCAGGTCTGGGCTGAGCGTTGAGGAGGGTATTACCCTACGAAGACACCTTACCTTTGCCCAAATCGGAGGGTTGTCCTCAGCCGATTGGCTCTATGCTTCTCAGGTTCCTCTTTCAGCTGCAGCCAGGGTTCCTTCCAGAGCATTGTACCTTCTGGAGCCCAGGGCGCTGCCTTCTTTCCTAAACTGCTGTGGAAACTGTCCTGATGTCTGAGACACTGTCCATTGTGCCGCAGCCTTCTTTTTTCTCTAGCCAGAGAGCGTGCTCAATCGCTTTTTAGAGACATCTTCCACCTGGCCTGCTTGTGAACAGCTTCGTAGCTCTGCAGGGGCTGACAAGGGCTGTGCCTTCCTGGAAACGTCACTCTCAATGGCGCCTTTTTCACGAATGTGAAAGTCGAGGCATCAGGAAGGTTAATTATTGGGTTGCAGAAAATCTGCTAAGAGCAAATGAGAAAACCCCATTTCCAAGGCATGAGTCTTGTGAACCATTTTCATCAACCCATTTAAGTGGACAAGCTCCAAAATGCAACCTGAAGCTGCTGACTAGGCATTTTACACTTGAAATCAATAGTCTCATCTCAAGTCAGGCCTGACTTGCCAGTGTCTCAGAGCCACAAATGGGACCTGATCCCTCAGAACAGATAGTGTTCCAGCTTTGTGGAAGCGATTTTTAAGTTGTGGAGCACTTGGGGTCGTTTGAAACCCACTATCTTCTGAAGGGACTTTACTTCTAGAATCATGTGCATTTTGATTTTATCTGTCCTCAAATGAACCTTTGCTCATTTAATAGTAAAACACATTCTTGGGTGGAATGTCATTGCATGCTAATGAGACATGCAATATATGCACAAATATATACAGCTACTGCATGTGTGTACCCACAAGGCCACTCAAAACATGCTTACTATAAACACTCTTTCCACCTTCTTATGAATAATCATGTAAAACTCCCAAGGAGTGTTTCTCCAGCAACAATTAATGCTGTCTCACTCTTATGAGCAGGCTGCCCTGGAATCTCTTTCTCAGACTGTACCGTCTATTCTGCAGTTAATGTTGAACGTATTCTTTTTCTTTTTGTGTGCAATAAATTTTGCTGTACTTCTTTTGCTGTGTGTCTCTTGTTTAAATTCTTTTAAACTAAGAAGAACCAGGTATTACATCAGCCATCAACATTTTTGGTGCCATGGCCCAGAGAGAGGTTTGTCCCTCTTCCATTAATTTCAGTTTCCTTTACTTACAGTGAATACTATGGCAGTTCCAGACTACCTGGTTAACTATCGCTGCTTGTTCCAGCGCTGTTTCACTAAAGTTCTGGGGGGAAACGTGTTTAAGTCACCTGTATTCTCTAGAGGGAGAATACATGTCGCTCTCCTTTTGGCTGCTGCGTCTGTACTAGCCATAAATACACTAACCGCATGGTTTGTCTCAACATTTCATATTCGGGCTACTTTGCTGCTTAGTTTCACATCTTTCTGGCCACAGTTCAGACTCAGCTTATCGTTTGCTGTCCTTCAGCAATACTCGATCGCCACCTAGTGGCTATTGTACTTATTTTCTGGTCAGGTTTTCTGTTTAGAATTTTGTTTTGTTTAGTTTTGAGTGGAATATTAAGAGAACCCTGTCCCTTCAGGCTTTATGCATTTCCCAGCTCCTTGAAATTGTTCTTCAAAGGTTTTCTTTGCTGAACAAAAGACGCCACAGTGAGGTAGGTGCCCGGCCGTGGGGTTTGAATCTGAGCATTGCAGGTGTTGTAATTGGGCATCATAAATGGCAAACCAGTAAATTAGGGAGAGGCTTGTCAGCCAGACATCTGCCCCCAGCCAGAAGCGGGGGTCATCTTGGTAGGGCTGGAGATGTTCACCGCTGGTGAGAGCTAGGACGGTGTATGGCAAATGCCTATTGACCTCCTAGAGCTTCAGTTAATGGGATCTCGAGGGGATGCGCTGGACACCGTTGGTGGTTCCACTTGTCCCATTGTGATGCCATGGCCTCCTGGACTTTAGTACATGTTTCTGACGTTGCAAGATTCTCTCGGCACCGTGGGAGCCGCTTCCTCTACTGTCACTGAAACATCCCCAGGATGTATATTTAAAAATTGAAACAGCTTTTTGGCTAGATGAACCAAAAAAAAAAAAAAAAAGAAAAAACTTATCTTCTTTTGTAACACTATTTAGCCTGCAAACAGATTAGCTGAGAAAACATGGCTGGAGAATGAGACTGTGAACTTTAACTCCATCCTACGGCTAGAACTTTTCTGTGGAAATCACGGAAAATGGTCTGAAGTATCCTATGTGCAAGCCTTTCTGGCCTGACAACAAAAACCCAGCTCTATGCAGCACCTGTGGGCTACAGCCTGGTAAGCCAGAAAGCCCCTCAGAAGCATTGGAAGATCATCTCTTATTAGGGGGAAGGGACCCCAGACCCCACAGCCCAACACCAGCTCCAGACAGGGGCCTTCAGGGGCCCACACCTCCTTTAGAATCCCCAGCGTCCCCACACTATCAGAGTCTTCTGTAGAATCTAAGCTTGTTTCACCTCCTCCTTATGCTCCTCTCTATCAGCCTTTGCCAGGTACAATAGAGACCAGCCCAGCTGTAGTTACTCGCAGTGGAGCTTCACACCGTGCAGGGCCAGAGGAATTGCTCCCCTTACAGAAAGTCTCAAATGGAGAGAGCACCATCAGAGTGCTTGTTCTCTTCTCAATGATCTAATCCAATGTAAGCAACAGCTCTGATGGCTCTCAGAGAACTTAAGTGCATTTAGTGAAGCCTTCCAGGCTCTAACTGTGACCACCATTCAACTTCTCCATCCATAGATGGACCCAATGACTGCTGACCACGTAGCTGCACAAAACTTTTGCTTATTGCCAAAAAATAGAAAAGACTTAAAACTTTTGCTGCTTTCACCATTTTAATGCAGAATTCCTTTGCAGCACAAATGTCACCATAAGGTGGAGCCTCGGGAATCCAGTAGAAACTATCTCAGAAAACCTCAATGGGTCCCCAACAAGCAGCAGAGGCCTCAATATAGTTCAACAACGTCGGGACTCCATGGCCACTGCAGTCCGACAAAACCAAAGAGCCTGGGATCTTCTCCCAGCCGGGCAAAGAGGAGCATGTTTATATCTAGAAGAAGAATGCTGTTTTTGAGATCATTCAGTCTGGTTTAGTCCAAGAAAAGATTAATAATATCATCACCCAGGCAGACAAAGCTGAATCCCTAGGAAATTCCATGGGAACATGAAAGCAACGTCCATTGCCTGCCTGGCTCTCTTTAATAGTACCAATCATTATCATACTTTCAGCTTTTGCTTTTCTTCCAATTTTGTTTTGAAATGTTAACTGATTTCCTGCTCTCTTGCTTGCGGCAACTCCATGTTTGCGTGATGGTTTTGCGAGGGCTTTCAACCTTTGGCTGCCAATATCTTGCCCTCTGGTCCCATGAACAACATGGTTTACACCCTGTTAGATCACACAGGGGAAACTTTAACGCGCAGCTAGGCAGAAATAACACCCACTCAGCAGGAAACAGCTCCAGAAAAAAATGGCCTAACCCTCAACCTCAAATATGATTATGGCCCTAAAATCTCTTCGGGTGAAATTGAGACAGAATAGATAGTCCAGAAAATGACCATGATCTCGGGATACAGAAACCGTGCTGACTGTACAGCCAACACAATGAGCCTTAGCATTCGCATTGCAATTGGGCTTATTCAAGCAAAGCAATCCTTATTAAGGACTTTCTGTTCTAGAAAGCATGTGCATTTTGATTTTACCTGTCCTCAAACTTAAGTTTTGCTTATTTTAATAGCAAAAAATACACCCCCCAGCCAGGGCACGGTGGCTCACACCTGTACCCTCAGCACTTTGGCAGGCTGAGGAGGATGGATCACTTCAAACCAGAAGCTCGAGACTAGACCGGCCAACATAGTGAAACCTCGTCTCAACTAAAAATACAAAAATTAGCAGGGTATGGTGGTGCATGCCTGTAATCCCAGCTACTCAGGAGGCCGAGGCATGGAGCATGGTTTGAACTCAGGGACGGAGGTGCAGTGAGCAGAGGATCACACCACTGCACTCCAGCCTGGGCAACACGGCGAGACTCTGTCTCAAAACAAACAAACAGAAATACACTCCTGGGTGGAGATCTAAGATGCTAACAAGACATGCAACACATGAACAAGCATGTACAGCTACTGCGCATGTGTACCCAGAAGACCACTCAGGACATGCTTACTAGCAGGCTCCTCTTCCCTCTCCTTATTAAATAAGAATGTAAAACTCCCATAAGGGGGTTTCTTCAGCGACAATCCACACTGTCTCACTCTTATGAGCAGCCCGCCCTGGAGTATATCTCTCACCGTGTACTGTATTCTGCACTTAACTTTCAAATATTTTTTTTTCCATTAAATTATGCTGCATTTTTTTTCTTTGTGTTTCTTGTTTAAATTCTTAAAAAACTAAGAAGACAAGAACAGAGATATCACATCAGCTGTCAACACGGCAATAAGTCACCTCCTTCCTGTGGGCATAGCCCATGCAGAAAGGGAGAGTCGCATCACCTAGGTGCTGGATCCAAAGATATGTCACAATTTATCCCATGCACAAAGTTAAGGTCATTGAGGAGAGTCGTATTAAATAGTTTCTCGGCCCAGGAATATGTCACAATGGCTCCTGTGAGCAGAGATCAGGCAGCATAATCACATAACTGGTGTTGCTGGACACAGCGATAAAGCCACGCTTTCATCTGTGAGCATGACACCGGCAGGGAAGTAGAGCCACAGCATTTAGGTGCTTGCTGCAGAGGTACTTAACAATCTCTCTTATGGGCAAAGCTCAGGTAAGAGAGAAGAGTCAAATCTCCAAGGTGATTCACGTAGAAATTTGTCACAAGAAACTTTTTAGGCAGGGCCCATGCTGGATCTTGTTATATTCTAGATATTAGTTCCAGGGATAAGTCAGAATACCCAAAATACACAGGGCTCAGTCAAAAAGGAGAGTCACATCACCCAGTGCTTCGTCTAGACATATGTCACATCTCTTTTATGGGGACAGCTCAGGTAAAAAAGGAAGGTCACATCAAATAGTTGATAGGGCCCAGAGATATGTCACATCGCCTCCTGCTTAAAGTGTCCAGGCCAAAGACGCACATCACCTTGGTGCTAGGCCCATGTTCATATATAAACATTCACCGAGTTGAAATGGTGGCTCATTTCTAAACTCAGCTCATAGGCAAGGGAAGACTCTCCTATCCTAACCTAGTTAATTGTACTGATGTTGACTCTGACACCTGGGCTTAATGCTACAAGTACGATCATGGGTCCCTACCATTAGGAAGGTCTCAAAGTTGATTACAACTCTCATTCATACTGTATAGGGCCATTGGGTAGTACACAGAGTGTGCTAACTGGGCCGAGCACACAGGTGAGATGTGACACTCATATGCACACCCAGCCAACAGTAACTATTGTCATCCTCTCACAGGAACACAGGTCAGTCTGCAGAGGAATGGAGGCTCTCATGCACAAATCCAGTCTGGTTGTTGAGATGATTATTCTTGGGCTTTGACCCAACATACAGGAGGTGTTGAATGTCATGCTACAACTGAGACAGCTGTGGCATTGTTAATCTAATTCCTGGACCATTCTGGCAGCTTTCATTGTGAAATTTGCCAGTGCCTAGCACTGAGTGGCTTGACGGTCTTGCATGGACCCAGCCCACAGATGGGATATTAACATATTTGCTGGATCCAGCGCATTGAGGGTGTAACTCTATTCTCCTTCACTGGCACTGCCCACAGTGAGCATTTTGACATATTCGCTGGACCTTGCACCCAGGTGATGTGAGTCTCCTCTTCTGCCTTGGGTGCTGCCCACAGGAAGCGTTGTGATATATAGCTTGGCCTCTCACCCAGGTTCTGTGACTCTCCGGCTTGTGCGCTGCCCATATTGGACACTGTGGTATGTTGCTGGGTCCACTACTCAGGCGATGTAACTCCCCTTCCTGGGCCTGTCTTACAGGGGCATTGTGAGATATCTCTGTGCTCATCAGCCGGTAATGTGATTCTCTCTCCTGCCTGGTCCCTTTACACAGAAGGGATTGTGACATGTTGCTGGGCTTAGCACCAAGTTGATGTTGATGTGAATCTTCTCTTGGATCGAGCTCACAGAAGGCATTGTAAAATACCTCTGGGTCCATCACCTATTTGAAGTGACTCTCCTCTCTTACCTGAGCATTGCCCATAAGAGAGATTGTGACACATCTCTGGGTCTAGCACAGGGATGATGTGACTCTTCTCCCTGCCTGGGTCATGCCCACAGAAGGAAGTGGGACTTATAACTGGGGCACAGCACACGGGTGATGTGATTCTTCTGCCTGGTCCTTACCTACAGGAGTCATCGTCAAATACCTCTGGGCCCATCATCTAGACTATGTGACTCTCTACTTCTTCCTAGGGACTGCTCACATAAGGATTGTGACATATTACTTTGGCCCCAGTACCTACATCATGTGACTTTTCTCTCATGTCTGGGCTCCATCTTGGAGACGAATGTGACACATAGCTAGGTCTAGCTCCTAGGTTATGTAACTTCTCCTTTTTCAAAGTCCTACCAACCAGGGGCATTGAACCATCTCTCTGGGCGCTTCACTTAGGTATGTTACCCCTGTTGCCTGGAGCCTCCCCTCAGGGGATATTGTGACATATTTCTGGACCCAGTACCTAATGTGATATTACTCTCCTTTCTTTCCTGGGCCTGTATACATTGTGTATTACAATATATGGCTGGGTTCAATGACTAGTGAGCAACTCTTATGCATAGGCCCTACTCACAGGGACATTATGACATTTATTTACCTCTGACTCTCCTCTTTTTCCTTAGCCCTGCCAAAAAGAGAGGTGGTGACATATAACTGGAACCTAGCAACCAGCTAATGTGAGCCCTTCTTTTGCCTGCACCCAGCATATTTTGGGTATTTTGATGTATCCTTTATCTCAACACCTGCAGGATGAAAGTCTTCTGCCTGAGCCCAGCCCATCTGTCAAAATTGTCATTCTCCCACACGAACATGGACCATAATTGATGTTCTGAAACTCACACTCAGAGGCAGTCAAAAGTTGGAAAATTTGCTCTTATATGTGGATATTGTCCGCAAGTGAGTCTGTGACTCCCTGACCAAGATCCAAAACACTTGTGAGGCTGTGACTACATTAAGATAACTCAGTTTTCAAAAGGGATTAAGGCTTTCATGGAAAAAACCCATTCCTCCATTGAGATTGTGACTTATGCATTTAGATGCAACATACCGGAAGTGTTTGACTCTCATACCTAGAACCGCACTTATGTGGGATTGTTAATCTCATCCATGGACCTTCCCTGCAGGTGAGATTCTGAAGTACACCTCTAGCCAGCACCTTAGTGATTTGACTTTTTGCCTGGTGTAGCCCACAGATGAAGATTGTGATATATCCCTGAATCTGTCATCTAATTAATAGTTAATATCCTTCTATTCTCCTGTCTTGTCACTGCCCATAATGGATATCATGACCTAACACTGGTCCTGGCAATTTGTTATGGTGACTCTCTCCTGTGCTTTGCCCGCACGAGCCATTCTGACATATTGCTGGGTCCAACACCCAGGTGATGTAACTCTTGTCTAGGCTTTGCCTACAGGGGGCATTGTGACATATCTGTGCACTAATCACCCAGGTGATGGGACTCTCTTGTCCTGCCTGGTGGCTGTTCACAGCTGGGATTCTTACAAATCGCTGGGGACAGACTCTAAGTTATGTGACTTTTACTGAGCGCTACCCACAGGAGGCATTGCAAAATATCTATGGGCTTCTCACCTAAATGATGTGACTCTTTGCCTGGGCTCATTTCTCAGGTGTATTGTGACATGTGGCTGACTTCAGCATCGAAGGTGATGTGAGTTTCTTCTACTGCTGGGGCTCTGACCAAAGAGAGATTACAATGTATCCCGGACCCAGCACCTGGGGGACTTGACTCTCCCCTCTTGGCTGGGCCCTGCATATATTGTGTATTGTGACATATCACTGGGTCCAACACCTAGGTAATGTGAACTCACCTGCATGGGCCATTTCCACATGGGCATTATGACATATCTTTTTGTTCACCGCTTAGGTGATGCGACTTTCCTCTTTGCCTTGGGCCCTGCATAATTTAGCTATGTGATGTATCACTGGGCCAATCGCTAGACAATAGGAGCTTCTGCCAAGGCCATGACTACTGGGGGCCTGTGACATAGCTCCGCATTTATCAACTAGAAATGTGATCCCCCATTTCTGCCTGAGCTCTGCTCACAAGAAAAATGTAGCATATTTCTGGCCCAGCAAACAGTGATGTGTTTCCTCCTGCCAGCGCTTAGTTTCACAGGGAAAATTGTGACATCGCTGGGCCCAGAACTCAGGTGAGGTGACTCTGTCGCATGTGTCGTGTTTTCAAGAGGGAGCAAGACATATCCCTGGCAGAACACCTAGGGATGTGACTCTCTTGCTTGTCCCTGTCTCAGGGGAGACTGTGACATATCCCTGACACAAACCCAGGTGATGAGACCCTCCTGCTTGCTGACTACCCAAGTGTGAGATTGTCACATGACATTCATACCTTAAACCAACCAATAGGAGAGATACTTTGTCTCATAGCCAGGCATAACAAAACGTGCAAAATTATGAGTCTTCTTTTACTATGAAGGTCAGAGGAAATAAGCACTCTTGCATACCATGTAAAGCACTCAGTTGGTACAGTGTCATCACAGGGCAGAACACAGGTGAGATTGTGTTCTCTGTATGCCACCCACCAATCATCAGAATTGTCATTCTTACACAGGAACAGAGTTGATTAGGGAGGTCTAAATCTCATACCTGAATGCAGTCCACAGTTGGAATTGTAACTATCATATGTGAACATCCAGTCACAGTTGGGATAGTGACTTTTTCTGAACCCAGGTAACAGCCAAATAAGATCCTCTTGTCTGGATCCAGCCAGCTGGAGAGATGCTGACTCTCATACCTGGGCTTATGGCCACAGGGTAATATCATAGGTTCATGTCAGCATGAAGACCTCAGAGTGGATGATGTTTAATGCACACTGTACAAGGCCCACAGGAGGTACATAGTGTCCTAACAGGGCCCAGCAAACAGGTGAAATTGTACCTCATGCACACTCTGGTAACAATAAGAGCTATCATCCTCAAAAATGAGCACAACCGGCCGGACGCGGTGGCTCACACCTGTAATCACAGCACTTTGGGAGGCCGAGGCAGGCAGATCACGAGGTCAGGAGATCAAGACATCCTGGCCCAACATGGCAAACCCCGTCTCTCTACATTTATTTATTATTATTATTTTGAGACAGAGTCTTGCTCTGTCACCCAGACTGGAGTGCAGTGGAACCATCTAGGCTTACTGCAACCTCTGCCTCCCAGTTTCAAACATTTTTTTTGTCTCAGCTTCCTGAGTAGCTGGACTACAGGCTCATGCCACCATGCCCAGCTAATTTTTATATTTTTGGCAGAGACGGGGTTTCACCATATTGATTAGACTGGTGTCAAACTCCTGATCTCCGAGTGATCCAACCCACTTCGACCTCCCAAAGTTCTGGATTACTGGCATGGGACACTGCCCCTGGCCATCCATCTCTACTAAATGCAAAAATTAGCTGGGCATGGTGGCATGTACCTGTAATCCCAGCTACTCAGGAAACTGAGGCAGGAAAGTCGCTTGAACCCAGGAGGCAGAGGTTGCAGAGAGCCGAGATTGTCCCACTGCACTCCAGCCTGGTGATAGAGTGAGACTCTGTCTCAAGGGAGGAAAAAAAAAGAAAAGCAAAGAAGAAGAAAGAAAGAAAGAAAGAAAGAGAAGAAAGAAAGAAAAGAAAGAAACAGAGAAAGAAAGATAGAAAGAAGAAGAAAGAAAGAGAAAGAAAAAGAAAGAGAGAAAGAAGAAAAGAAAAGAAAGAAAAAGAAAGAAAGAAAGAAGAAAGAAGAAAGAAAGAAAGAAAGAAAGAAAGAAGAAAGAAAGAAAGAAGAAAGAAAGAAAGAAAGAAAGAAAGAAAGAAAGAAAGAAAGAAGAAAATTGACTCTCATATATTGATCTTGTCCCACAGGTAGTGGGTGACCTCAAACCAAAATTCATTACATCTGCGAGACTGTAACTCTCCTAATGGACACAGTCAGCAGAGAAGATTCATTTATGAATCCAGTTCACTGTTGAGATTGGGACCTGGTGTACTTAGGCCCAACATACAAATTCTCATACATGGAATCTGGACATGTGTGGAGTTGTTCATCTCATCCTGTCACTTTCTACAGGTGGGATTGTGACATACATCTCTGCCCAGCTCCCGAGTATTTTAGCTCTGTTTCCTGTGTCCAGCTCACAGATGGGATTCTGGTAATCACTGAAGCCAGCACCCAGGTGATGTGACTCTGCTGCCTGGGTCCCTAACTTAAGGAGTGGATTGCAACATACCCATGCCTGAGCATTCAGGTAATGTGACTCTGTTGCCTGGTTCCTGTTCTCAGGAGATGACAATATCCCTGGCCCAGCGTCCAACTGATTTTACTCTCCTGCTCTCTTCTATATGCAGGTGTAATTGTGACATGTATCTTGGAGCACAACTCACAGGTGCAATGATGACTTCATATGTCAAACCAGCCAATAGGAGAGATCCTGCTTCTCCTACCTACACTTAGGGAAATGAAAAAAAACCCTTGGTCTCCTCGTTCAGATCATCCACTCTCTCACATATTACATAAAGCCCTCAGGTGGGACAGAGTCTCATCACAGGGCCCAGCACACAGGTGAAATTTGTTTCTCGTATGCACCCCTGCACCCCCTGACCATTTTGATTTTCACCCTCACATATAACAAACCCACTGGTGAGGTCCTGACTTTCACACATGAATGCAGTTTATGGTTGGAATTGCGACTCTCATATGTAAACATCTGGCCACAGTTGGAATGGGTACTTTCGTTATAAACCCAGCATGGAGAAAGGTGTGATTCTCTTATCTGGACCCCGCCAACTGTAAAGATGTTGACTCATATATAGGCTTAGGGCCACAGGTATGATGATGGGTCCATACCAGCATGAAAAATCTCAGAAAGAATTGAGACTGTCCATGCATACCATATAACACCCTCAGGTGCAACAACAGAAAGTCCTAATATGGCTCAGCACACAGTAATAAATGACATTGGGAATGCACACCCAGCCCAACATTTCAGTCCTCTAGACTACAATTTAATACTCATCAACTTATGTCTAACACTCAAATCATTATCACTCATTACACCATTATATATATTGAGTTACTCTTATTTCTAACAATTTATCTATACTCACCCTCTCTGTAGACATATTCAGTTATCTTTCTATATATTTATTTATAAAAACTAACATTCTTTGATATTAAATATTGATTAAAATTAAGCTCCTGCTACAAGCACTTGGAGCTAATGCCATGGGATTTATTTTTAATAATACATTCTTTTCAATCAAATCATTATTATTAAAAGACATAATATACATACAAATTGTAATGGTGTTACTTATTTTGTTACTATAGATCTCATAAAATTGCTTGTCTGTGAATGGCATGCATTATATGGATGAGTGTTGCTTTCTGCTACAAGTGTCAGAAAAGTGTAAGATGGATTGAAACAGGAATTTTGTTCTCATGAACCCATCTGGAGGTATCACCTGTTAACTCACATAAATGGCTCAATAAGGTCAGGGATGGCTTCTCTGTCATTTCCATCCTGGGCAATGGAAAGATGGCTCAACCCAGCCATCACATCCAGGTCCAAGACTGAGGAGGAGCCAAGAAGAGCATCAGTGATATTCACACAGGATCATTTTATCAGAAAAGCTTCCGCTTCCCCTTGAGCCTCTCTGCAGTTTCCATTATGTGTTTCTTAGCAGAGAATAATGCCCCAGGAACATCCCTGCCAGAGAGAAATGTCAGCTAGAGGAGTGGCTGCTTAGATTTTTCACATTCTCATTCCTGGTGCTATGTACCTTCAGAGCACCTGATAAAACAACTTCCTGCCTCATCAACTGCCTAAGATACAACTTTATTAAAACATATTTTTATTATAAATATTTCCATTATTATCATAAAATGTGAATTGTCAGAATCTCTGTTGCAGGCAGAATTCTGGATGACCACGGTATTAGTCTGTTGTCACACTGCTATAAAGAAATATCCGAGACCGGATAATTTATAAAGAAAAGAGGTTTAATTGACTCACTGTTCTGAATGGCTGGGGAGGCTCAGGAAACTTACAATCATGGCAGGAGGGGAAGCAAATGCATCCTTCTTCACAAGGCGGCAGGAGAGAGAAGTGCGAAGAGTGAGAGGGAAGAGTCCCTTATAAAACCATTAGATCTTGTGAGAACCCACTCACTATCCCAAGAACAGCATGGGGGAAACTGGGAAACTGTCCCCATGATTCAGTTACCTCCCCCTGGTCACGCCCTTGACATGGGGAGTATGGGGACTACAGGGATTACAATTCAAGATGAGATTTTGGGTGGTGACAGCAAAACCATATCAACCACCACCTATGATCCATCCCATAATGCATACTCCAGATATCTGCCCCTCTTTTGAGTGTTGGAGGAACCCTTGAACTTAGTTTTTCATACCTTGATTAGGTTACAAATCTGTGAACCTGTAAATACAATGGAAGGTAACACCACCCTTGGGTGTGGCACAACCCATAGACTTGATAAGCTTTCACTGTGGGGGAAGGGGGGGAGGGGGGAGAACCTCAGTGGTGCTCCTTGCCCTGCCTCCCACCTCAGGATGATGCAGAGATCCTTTGAGCTGACACCTGGGCATGTCATCCCCTTACCCCCAGGACAGCACTCAGCCCTGACCAGCTACTTTGTAGGGTGGGATGGGGACAGCTCATTCTCATTAGGTTAAAAATCTCCTGAAGCAATGAGTGCAATGGAAGCTAGCCAGGTGGCTCTAATGCAATCATCACAGCAAATTATAAGACTCTAAACTTGGTTGAGACCACAGAGCAAGACTAGCTGCAGGAATATTCCCACTGCGGGTGTGTAGACCTCGGAAGCCCAGGACCCCACAGGGTGAATGAGCAGCCTGACCTCTGACCCACAGACCTGTGAGCAGGTAAGTCTAGGGCTGGATTGAAAGCGGCTAAGCGTGAGGATGCGTCTTCTGCACAGATCTCAACTCACAGGCTCTCTGAATCCTGTTCACAAACCCACCGCCCTCGCTCCCTGACGCCAGAGCCGCCTGCAGCTGGTCAGGCTCAGCCCAAGGACAGGGGAGAGGCCGCGGCCCGCACCACAGCAGACATCAAGCAGAACACCCGCAAAGCCACCACCTGGGAGGCCCCCAGGAAGCCCCTGGCCACCAAAGCTGCCGGCAAGAGGGCGCCGCCTACAGGAGGGATCAGGAAGCCCCACGGCTACAGGCCTGGCACCCTGGCGCTCTGCAAAATCAGAAAGTACCAGAAGTCCACTCAGCTGCTCCTGCGCAAGCTGCACATCCAGCACCTGGTGCGCAAGATCACCCAGGCCATCAGCCCGGACCTGCGCTTCCAGAGCGCAGCCACTAGCGCCCTGCAGGAGCCCAGCGAGGCCTACCTGGTGCGCCTCTTTGAAGACACCAACCTGTGTGCCATCCATGCCAGGCACGTGACATTTACGCCCAGCGACATGCAGCTGGCCCGCCACCTCCGCGGAGCGGGTACTTAAGAGCTTACTCTCCTGGGATACCTTGCACTCTAGAGGGCTTCGCTTCTGTTTTGTTTTTTGTTTTTGTTTTTTTTTCTCTCTTCTTTCAGTTACTGGTAGTTCTGATGTTAGAAGTTTTATTCCGTTCTGGTTTGTTTTCCCCCATGGGGTCCAAAAGTAGCTAAGAATATGATTGGGAGTGGAAACATAAGCAGAAATCACAGGTAGTGACTGTGTTTCTATTTGCTTTTATTCGTAAACTTTTATTCTGCATTGAGGGTCTAATGCATTAGTGTTGAGTGGAAATGTCTCAGTGAGCAAGTTTCAGCACTTCAACTCTACATCAATTGTCAATACATTTGCTCTTTTGTTTGGAGAATGCCTCATTTAGACTATTTACAAGCAAATACATTTCTTCTTGATGGAAACTCGATGATATTTGTCGCACTTGATCAAACAGTAGATGAGACCCACACTTTGAAATTTTCTATATGCAGCCACATGGTTTCAATGTTCCCTGTCTCCTGGGCTCTTCCTGCTAGTTTGCTATGAAAATACATCCAACTCTACTTTCTAAAAAGTGAACAGACTCTCCATCCACAAGTCACTTCACATTACAGGAAGCAGAACAGCCAGTGTGGGTCTGTTTGTGGGTAGGAAAGAGAGAGACACTTATTAGAAGTTTCTAATGCAGTCCGTCACTGGTAGGTCAGTATTCTAGAACATGGTGATGGCCATGGCCATGACTGGAATAACCAGGGTCTTATTCAGGGAGGTGGTAGAAGCAGCCCTCGGTGTGTGTGAGATGGGGAATCAGACGCCCCACTGCAGCCCAAGCATTGGAAGGAGGCTGTTCACAGATGAAAACCCAAGGGCCACTTCAACATCTAGTACAAAATAATTGTCTTCTTCTGGGCCCCAGTCTAGATAGAAAGGCCTGTTCTTAAAGGACAAAGGACTGAATCCACTGTTTCTATGACAGGACTGCCTGTGCCCTGCACCTTCTGTGTTTTAGTCTAGGCTGAATTGACCTACGATTTTAACGTCTTTCTCCAACTGTTTCATTGATCTCATCTAGATGAAGGCAGCGGCTTCTTTCATAATTGCTTTGACTAAATATTTGTGCTTCTGAGGGCATATAGACACATTTTTCTGTTTCTTTCTACCTGAAAGAAAAAAGTTGTGTGGGTCCAAAGCATCCTGGGGACAGAAAGCTACTTTCAGAGAGAAAACCTCTTCCAAGAGACATGTGTTTTCATACTGAAGCCTGGAGTCGCAGTGTCTTAGCTTTTATGCTTGCTGCTTGATTTCAATAGGTGAAGCCTCCAGAAACTATTTCCTTATGGTAGTCTATCCAGAAGGCTGTGTCCTGAGCAGGAGACTGGAATTGATTTGAATGAATGAAAATTGAATTTTCATTTTGTCATCCACTGAACTATTTTCTGACTTTTGCAAGAATGAAATTAAAATTACACACCAAATTGTTGTCTAAAATGACTTTATTCACATTGCTACCAAGATTGTTTTATGTCAGGGAGGGCCCTTTGATAATATTAACATGGTAAAGTATTCTAGAAGTTGCATGGAAAACTTCAGAGAGAAAACAGACCCTAGAAACACTGTCTAGTCTCTGCACTCATTTCCATGCCTTCAGCTCTGAAGAATCGGTTTTACTGTAAACTATTTTTATAGCTAAGGTAATATACTGATCTCTCTCTTGTCCTTCTGAGAAAGAAAAATACATCTGACATGTAATTTTATAGTACATAAGATTCTCACATATTTTAATTTTCTATTATGGTGTTAAAATGCAAAAAATAAAGAGAAAATTCCTATGATTATAAGATTTAAGCATTAAATATTTTCATTAAAATAAAACACTTTTTCTAATTATACTGACATATAATTCATCAAATTCATTCTTACTCTGAATGTAAGAAAAATGGGAACAAATGTATAGTAAAAAATCAAATGAACTTCCTGTGTTCATGGTGGCATAGATGGAGCTTAGTCATCATCACTCTGCCCTAACAACAAGTATAAAATTTAAAAAGTGCAAAATTGGCCAGGCATGGTGGTTCATGCCAGTAATCCCAGCAAGTGGGATCACCTGAGGTCAGGAGTTCAATACCAGCCTGGCCAACACGGAGAAACCCCGTCTCTACTAAAAAAATAAATAAATAAATAAATAAATAAATACAAAAATTAGCCGGGCATGGTGGCGCATGCCTATAATCCCAGCTACTCGGGAGGCTGAGGTAGGAGAATCGCTTGAACCTAGGAGGTGGAGGTTGCGGTGAGCCAAGATCACACCATTGCACACCAGCCTGGGCAACAAGAGTGAAACTCTGTCTCAAAAAAAAAGTGAAAATCAACATCTCTTTTGACATTTCTCTGAGTAGTGAGGTCATAGGGCAAACTGCGGAGAAAATAAAAAGATCTGTGCTTTCCTCACTTCAAAGTATGCTATAAAATGATAGTAACCCAAGCAGAGTAACACTGGCTTAAAAACAGACACTTAGACCACTGGAGCAGAGTAGAGGCCACATGTACAGCCAACTGAGTTTACACAAAGGTGACAACAACAACAATGAAGAAATGACTGTCTTTTCAATCAATGGTGACAGGAAAACTAGATATCCACATGCAAAATAATCAAATTACACCCTTTTCTCTTAGCATATACACAAATACACTAAAATCTCTTTCAAACTTTAGAGCAGGACCCTCAACTATGACCCTATTACAAGAAACATAGGGAAAAACATCCCCAACGCTGGTTAGGCCAGTGATCTTTTAGATATAACCCAAAAACACAGACAACAAAAGCAAAAGTAGACAAAAGGAATTACATCTAACAAGTTTCTGCACAACAAAGGAAACAATCATCAGAGTGAAGAGACAACCAGCAGAATGGAACAAAATATTTGCACACCATATATCTGACAGGAATAAATTTCCAAAATACCTAAGAAACTCAAACAACTCAATAGAAAGGAAACAAAAATCCAAAATAAAAATAACTAAAAGACCTAAAGAGACATTTATGAAAAAGAGACAGAAAGGTATGACCAGTGGGTGTATGGAAAAATGCTCCACATCACTAACCATCACAGAAATGCAAATTACAACCAAAATAAAATATTGCGTCACACCCATTAGAATAACTGTTATGAAAACGTCAAGAGATAACAATTGTAGATGAAGTTGTGAAGAAAAGGGAAACCACTTGCCCTGTTGGTGAGAATGCAAATTAGTACAACCACTACAGAAACTAGTATGGCAGTTCCTCCAAAAACTAAAAATAGAGCTACAATATGTTCCACCAATGCCATACTGCTAAATATATATCCAGAGGAAATAAAATTAGTATACTGAAGAGCTATCTGTATGCTCATGTCTATTGCAGCACTATTTACAATAACTAAGATATAAAATCAACATAAGTGTCCAAAAAAAGATGATTGGATAAAGAAGATGTGATATGTATACACAACAAAATACATCTCCAGGTTCATCTTTGTGTTCTTATATTTTAAGGCTACTTAAGGAATAGCCTAAAAAAAATAAGGACACAAAGATGAACCTGGAGATCACTATGCCATGTTATGCTATGTGAAATATGCAAGGCATAGAAAGACAAATACTACTTGACCTCAATCTTATGTAGAATCTAAAAAATTGATCTTATAGAAGTAGACAGTAGCATGGTAGTTACCATGGGTTGGGGTGGCAGGGGTGGGGTATTTGAGGAGACAGTCGAAATATACAAAATTTCAGTCACACGGGAGGAATAAATTCAAGAGATCTATTTTACAGCATGGTGACTCCACCTAACAATATATCGTGCTCTTGAAAAATGCTAAGAGTGAATGTGAAGTGTTCTTACAAAACTACAATAACTATGTAAAAATTAGCTAGATTTTGACATTGTAAAATGTATATAATACATCATGTTGTACATAACAAGTATATACAATATGAAATGTCAGTAGACAAGATTTACCAATAAATAAATACAGAGATCCATGGTTGGAAGGGGTTGGTGTTGAAAGAAGGAATAGAGAAGCTAGAGACAAAAGATTTTTAGAGAAGTGAAACTATTTCATAGGACACTATGGTTGTGGATGCCTGTCATGATGCATCTGTCCAAACCCATAGAATGTACAACAAAAACATAGTGAACCCTAATGTAAGCTACAGATGTTGAGTAATAATAATAGGTCAATGTAGGTTCAATGATTGTAACTCACATACAATCTGGGATAGGGAGTTGATACCAGAGGGAGGCTATGCATATGTGGGGGAAGGATATAGGGGAACTCTCTAATTTTTGCACAATTTTGCATAAAACTAAAACTTTTCTATAAAATGAGCACAAAATTCTTAGCTAGAGCCATCAGGCAAGAGGAAGAAATAAAAGGTATTAACATTGGAAAAAAGCAAGTCAGACTATCTCTGTTGCCTGGTGATCTGAAGGTATACATAGTAAACCTTAAACACTCCTACAAAAGACAGCCAGACCTTATAGGTAAATTCAGTAAAATCTCAGGTTACAAAAGTCATGCACACAAATTAATAGCTTGCTATACACCAACAACAACCAAGATGAGAATTAAATCAAAAACTCAATCCCTCTTACAGTAGCTACATATGTATATGGGAATATACTTAAAAAAGAAGGTAAAAGATCCCAACGAGGAGAACTACAAGGCACTGCTGAAAGAAGTAATAGACGGTACAAACGAACAGAAATACTTTCCATGCCCGTGGATTAGAAAAACCAGTATTGTTAAAACAAAAAACCATGCAGCCCAAAGCAAACTACAGATTCGATGCAATTTCTTCCCAAATAACAACATCATTTTATGCAGAGTTAGAAAAAAAATTCTAAAGTTCATATGGAACCAAAAACAGCTAGGATAGCCAAGCCATCCTAAGGAAAAGGAATAAATACGGAGGCATCACATTACCAGACTTCAAAGTATCCCAAAAGGCTATGCCAAACAATGTGGTATTGGCATAAAAGTAGATCCATAGACCAATGAAACAAAATAGAGAAAACAAAAATAAAGCCAACTGATTTTGACAAAGCATACAGAAACATCAACTGGGGAAATAACACCCTATTGAATAAATGGTGATGGGAACATTGAATAGCCACACACAGAAGAAGGAAACTGGATCCCTATCTTTCATCACACACAAAAATTTACTTAAGGTGAATTCAAGACTTAAATCTAGGTCCTCAAACAATAAAAACTCTAGAAGAAAACACGGGAAAACTCTTCTAGACATTGGCCTAGGCAAACAACTTATAACAAAGACCCCAAAAGCAAATTCAAAAAAAGCAAAAATAAATCAGTGGGAGCTAATGAAAAGAAAAAGCTTCTCCAAAGCAAAATAAATCATCAGAGTAAACAAACAACCAACAGAATGGGAGAAACTACTTGCAAATTATGCCTCTGGCAAAGGACTGATAGATCCAGAATCTACAAGAAATTGAAACAAATCATCAAAGAAAACACAAATAATCCCATTAAAAAGTGAGCAAACAACATGCATAGACGTTTCTCAAAAGAAGACACACAAATAACTAATAAACAGGGAAAAATGCTCCACATCTCTAATTATCAGGGAAATACAATTTAAAGCCACAATGAAAAACAGCTGAGTTTCTCACCCACCTTTCCCCAACAGGAATGGTCATTATTCAATAGTCAAAGAACAGCAGGTGTTGGCGTAAATGTGGTGAAAAGGAAATGTTTAGGCATTGCTGGTGAAATGTAAATTAGTACAACCTCTGCAGAAAACAGTGTAGAGATTTCACAAGGAACTCAAAGCAGATCTACCATTCCATCCAGAAATCCCACTACTGGGTACACACCTGAAAAAAAGAAGTCATTATATCAAAGAAACCTGCACACATATTTTTATCACAGCACAATTCACAATTGCAAAGATATAAAATCAACCTAAGTGCCCATCAACTGATGAGTGGGCCCCAAGATGGCCAATCGGAAGCAGCTGTGGTCTGTGGCACTCACAGAGAGGAAGAGGGGCGAGTGAATGCAGCACCTTCAACTGAAATATCCACGTACTCACATTGAGACTGTAGGAAAACAACCTGACCCATGGAGAATGAAGAAAAGTAGGGTGGGCCGGGCGCGGTGACCCACGCCTGTAATCCCAGCACTTTGGGAGGCCGAGGCGGGCGGATCACGAGGTCAGGAGATTGAGACCATGGTGAAACCCCGTCTCTACTAAAAATACAAAAAATTAGCTGGGTGTGGTGGCGGGCGCCTGTAGTCCCAGCTACTCGGAAGGCTGAGGCAGGAGAATGGCGTGAACCCGGGAGGCGGAGCTTGCAGTGAGCCGAGATTGCGCCACCGCACTCCAGCCTGGGCAACAGAGGGAGAATCCGTCTCAAAAAAAAAAAGAAAAAAACAGAAACCAGCCAATGCCCATCAATCGGGTCGATAAAGAAAATGTTTATATATATGTATATACACCACTGAATACAACTCAGCCAAAAATAGGAAAGAAAAAAAAAGAAAAGCAGGGTGGAGAAACGGTCCACCCTGGAGCAACACAGAGCCAAGGGAACCCGCACCCCCTGGTGGAGGGAAGCAGTGAGTGATTGCACGCCCCCGGGAAACCACACTTCTCCCGTGGATCTTTGCAATCTGTGGATCAGGAGGTCCCCTTATAGGCCCGTGTCTCCAGCGCCTTGGGTCTCATGCACACAGCTGTGTGGAGTCTCCGCAGAGCAGCTGCTCGAACATGTACAGAGACCCAGGAGCTTTACATATTCTGGCCTCGGGATCCCTGGCAAAGGCATCTGCAGCTCAGGCAAGGCAGAAGGTCTGTGCATACCCCTAGGAAGGGGACTAAATCCTGGGGGCTGAGCAGCATCAATCTGCAGGCCCCATTTACATGGCAACTCACAAGATAGGACCCACTGGCTTGGAATTCCAGCCAGCCACAAGAAACAAGGTGGAGCCTGCCTGAGACAGGACAGAGACCCCAGGAAAGGGCCAAGCTGCTATCTATGCTGTTTGGTCAACTCAGCTGTTTCAGTCTGCAGGCTTTGCAGAGTCCAAATGGTCGGGATGAGGTAGGGTACCCCCAGCACAGCACAGCTGCTTTCCCAGAATGTGGCCAGACTGCTTCTTTAAGCAGGACCCCAATCCACTGCTCCTTGTGGGGTGGGTCCTCCCAGCCAGGGCCTCCAGCCACACCTGCCTCTGTTCTAGAGCTGACAGAGTTCTAATTTCTCCCTGAGTCTAAGTGTCCATGGGGTAGGGCATGCTGCCACCATGACTGTTCAGGCATCTCAGCTGGTCCAGCCTGTGGGCCTTGGAGAGCCCTAATGGATCAAGGGCTGAAGGGATCCCCAATACAGCACAGCTGCTCCACCAAAAAGCAGTTAGATTGCTTAAGTATGTCCCTGATCCCATTCCTCCCGACTGCATGAGATTTTCCCAAGCAGTGTAACCAGCCACCTCCTACAGATACATTCAAGCCAGTAACAAGTTTAGTACCCTCCTGGGACAAAGTTTCCAGAGGAAGAAGCAAGATGCCGTCTGTGCTGTTTTGCAGTTTTCAAAGGTGATAATTCCAAGTATGGGAAAAATCCAGGTGACTACAATCTGCAGCAGACACCCAGCAAACTGCAGCAGCCCTACAGAAGAGTGGCTAGAGTGTTAAAAAAAAAAAAAAAAAAAATCAAACAGCAAACAATAACCACAACAAAACCAAAACCCCCATCTAAAGGTCAGCAACCTCAAAGCTTGAAGCTAGATAAACCCACAAAGATAAGAAAGAATTTGACAATGCTTTTTATTTTCTCTTACATTTCTTTCAGATGAAATTAAGCTTCAGAGAATAACATCTCCTATCACATTCATATCACATTTTTGCATATCTAACTTGATTTTTTCTCCTGAACTTTACTAAGTGATATTGATATTCATCAGTTTCAATTTTGAAGAAAAAAAAAAGAAATTCATGTTGCCTCTTTTAATTCTTAAAAAAAAAAAAAAAGGATTAGCACAAAAAAAAACCTGAAAACTCAAAAACCCAGAGTGCCCCTTTTCCTCCAAATGACCACAACACCTCTCCACCAAGGGCTCAGAAGTGGGCTGAGACTGAGATGACTAAAATGACAGGATGTGGATAAAAATAAACTTCGCTGACCTAAAAGACCATGTTGTAACCCAATGGAAAGAAGCTAAGGATCATGATAAAACAATGCAGACTTAGACTCCCACACAATAATAATGAGAGACTTTAACACCCCACTGACAATATTAGATCATCAAGACAGAAAATTAACAGATATTCAGGACCTGAACTCAGCTCTGGATCAAATGGACCTAACAGGTATCTACAAAACTCTCCACCCAAAAACAATAGAATATACATTCTTCTCATCAACACACAGCAGTTACTCTAAAACTGATCACATAACTGGAAGTAAAACACTTTTCACCAAATGCAAAAGAACTGAAATTATAACAGTCTCTTGGACCACAGCACAATCAAATTAGAACTCAAAATTAAGAAATTCACTCAAAACCATACAACTACATGGAAACTGAACAACCCACACTGAAATGACTTTTGGGTAAATAATGCAATTAAGGCAGAAATCAAGAAGTTCTTTGAAACTAATGAGAATGAAGATAAAATGTACCAGAATCTCTGGGATGCAGCTAAAGCAGTGTTAAGAGGGAAATTGGTTGCACTAAACACCCACATCAAAAAATTAGAAAAGACTTGTTAAAAACCTAACATCACAATTAAAGATCTAGAGGACAGGAGCAAACAAATGCCAAAGCTAATAGAAGATAGTAAATAACCAAGATCACAGCTGAACTGAAGGAGATAGAGACACAAAAAAACCCTTCAAAAAATCAATGAATTCAGTAGCGGGTGTTTTGAAAAAATTAATAAAATAGTTACACTTCTAGCTAGGCTAATAAAGAAGAAAAAGAGAAGACTAAAATAAACACAATCAGGCTGGGTGCGGTGGCTCACGCCTGTAATCCCAGCACTTTGGGAGGCCGAGGCAGGTGGATCACAAGGTCAAGAGATCAAGACCATCCTGATCCAAAATGGTGAAACTGTGTCTCTACTAAAAATACAAAAATTAGCTGGGCATGGTGGCGTGCACCTGTAGTCCCAGCTACTCGGGAGGCTGAGGCAGGAGAATCGCTGGAACCCAGGAAGTGGAGGTTGCAGTGAACCGAGATAGCGCCACTGCACTCCAGCATGGTGATACAGACTCCATCTCAAAAAAAAAAAAAAAAACACACACACACAATCAGAAATACAGGGGATATCACCACTAACCCCACAGCAATACACACAACCATCAGAGACTACAAACAACACCTCCATGCACATAAATTACAAAATTAGAAGAAATAGATAAATTCCTGGACACGTATACCCTACCAAGACTGATCCAGGAAGAAATCAAATCCTCAAATAGACCAGTAATAAGTTCTAAAATTGAAGCAGTAATTAATAGCCTACCAATAACACTTTCTGATTTTGTTTTTATTTCCTCAGGTTGGAAACAGTTCAATGCTGACTCAAAAAAATCCATACAAGTATTTAAAATATATACAAGGACAACAGTTGCAGTGCTCCTGCTCAGACACAGCCTTCAGGGCAGAAGAACACAAGAGAAAAGTCTCTGCAGGCTTAATTTATTGATACCAGACATAATCATAAAAGCTAAGACACAGTAACTCCAGGCTTCAGTATAAAACCATACAAGTACCCCGGAAGAGGTTTCCCTCTCTGAAAGCATCTCCCTGCCCACAAAAAAATCAAGGCCCATGCACCCATCTTCTTCCAACTAGAAAGACACAGAAAAATGCCTCTATATGCTCTAGGAAGCCCAAATAATTAGTCAAAGTGATTATGAAACAAGCCACTGTCTTCATCTAGGGAAGGCCAATGTCAGAGTTTGAGAAAGACATTAAAGTCATGCGTAAACCCAGGGTAGACTGAGATGCAGAAGCTCCAGAAAACACAGTCCTGTCACTGGAAGATGGATGCAGTACTTCCTTCACAAACAGAACTTTCCCTCTGGCCTTGGGCCTAAAAAGAACATTTTTTTGGTAGTTGCTGTTGGGGAAGAGGCCCTTAGGCTCTAACCGGCGAACAGCCTCCCTTAAATGCTTGGGCTGCAGCGGGGGCATTTCTCCCCCATCTCACACATGTCCAGGGCCTCTTCCACCACCTCTCCAACCAAGACCTTGGCTATTCCAGCCATGGCGATGGCCACGTTCTCAGGCACCGATCTGCCAGTGATAGACTGCATCAGACCTGCAATGCGTGCTTTTGGGAAAGCTGACCAGCGACTTCGTAGCGGGCCAGCTGCTCTTCAGACATGGCAGACAGCAGGGTTGCCATCCTCTGAGCCTCATCTGCATCCACGGTGGGCTTCCTCTCCTTCTTTCCTTTGGTATCTGTTTTCTGTCTTTTGGCTGCAGGAGGAGCTGAGGCTGAGGCTTCATTGTCACCTTCTGTGAGGTCCATGACATCCTGACTCCTGAGCTCACCTTCCTCACCCCTGGGTTCTTCCAAGTTCCCATCTAGGTCCTCAGAGATTCCATTCTTGTTGCTGCCCTTCAGACCTCGGGGCATGGCGAACATCTCAGCAGACGCAACTGCTTGCCTGCCTGTCTCCATGGGTGAGATTCAGCTCTGCTCCATGACAGCAGCTGTAGAGGCAGAAGTTCCGGCTGGGATGGTTTGATTATGGATCTGCAATGAGAACCTTTCAAAGATTTTAGCTGCTGTGTTTCTGCTGAGCCATAGTTTAGCCAAAACTGGACACAGCTCCCTGCCTCCCACTCCCACACACAAACACACACACTGGTTTTTCTCGCTTCCACAATGTGAAGAAACTTGTGGATGGAGAGTATATTAGTTTTAGATCAATGCAGAATAAATTCTCACTCCTAGAGATGTGACTCAGGTGTGGGCTGTGGGGATCTCTGGATCTGCACAGCCACCGCTGGGGACTCTCCAGTGGGGAAAAATTTCTCTCTGGCTGGAGATCTCTGTGATCTTAGGGAGGTTTATTTCCTTATAAAGAGCTCAGATGATTGGATCAGGCCTAGCACCTAATGTCCATTGGTTCAGGGTATCCCTAATCTAATCAGAGATTTGTGGGCTCATCAATTCACAATTCCGCCCACACTCAAGGGAGGGGCAGATGCAGGGTGTGTCTCTGAGGGACAGGAAATGTGTGGGGCATTTAAGAATTCTGACACATGGGTGCACCTGGAGAGCATCATGCTAAGTGAAATAAGCCAGGCAGAGGAATATAAATACTATATGATCTCAATGGTATGTGCAATCTCACAAAGTTAATCTACTAGAAGTCAAAAAGAAGAATGGTGGTTGTCAGGGGGTGGGGTGGCTGTGGTTGAATGATTTGAGAAGACGTTTGTCAAAATACACAACATTTCAGTTACACAGGGGAAAAAAATCTCAAGAAGTATTGTACAACATGATGATTGTAGTTAACAATAGATCGTATTCTTGAAAAATGCTGAAAGCATGGATGTGCAGTGTTCTCACCAGTATAGTACATATGTGAGGTCATATGGCTGTCAGTTACCTAGACTTAGACATTAGGCCATGTGTACATAATTTAAAACATCACTTTGTACATAAGAAATAGGTACAATGAGATGTCTCTATTTAAATATGAATAAATAAATCAATAGTTGAGTGGTTGCAAGGGATGGAAGGTGAAGGAGCAGTGAAAAGACACCGTGGATTTGGACGGAAGTGAAATTATTCCACAAGACTCTTCCTTAGGATACAATACTGGTGGATACATGTAATTATGCCTTTACTTGAACCAACAGAATGTACAACAGCCAAGTGAATCCTAAGGAGAGCAATGGTCTTGGAGTCAGAATAATGACTAGGGCAGAAAGTTGATAGTGTAGGTGGGTAGAGGATATAGGGGACCTCTGTTTCTTCTGCCCAATTTTGCCATAAACCTAAAGTTTTTCTACGATATGATCTCTATTTTTAAAACAAGTAGTGTAAACTTATTTGGTGAGTATTGATTATCCTGAAATTTCCTGTTCGGTGCATGGTACATGCATTGCATGCATGGGCATTAATTCCCACTACAAGTATAAGAAAACCCTGTTAACAGTGTAATGAAATAGAGGCCTTTGGTTGGTTGGTTGGTTGGTTGGTTGGTTTTGCTTTGTTTTGCTTTTTCTTACGCAGTCGGAGTATGAAGGTAGCAGCCATGACCTCGGTTCAGCAGTTCAGTGAAGTCAGGACTGGCTTCACTGGGCCTCATGGTATTTCCAAAGTGGGCAATGGAAACAAGGCTCAGCCCTGGCATTAGGGTAAAAAGGAGCCGGCCGGGCGTGGTGGCTCACGCTTGTAATCCCAGCACTTTGGGAGGCTGAAGCGGGCGGATCACGAGGTCAGGAGATCCAGACCATGGTGAAACCCTGTCTCTACTAAAAAATACAAAAAATTAGCTGGGCATGGTGGCGGGCGCCTGTAGTCCCAGCTACTCTGAGAGGCTGAGGCAGGAGAATGGCGTGAACCCGGGAGGCGGAGCTTGTAGTGAGCCAAGATTGCGCCACTGCACTCCAGCCTGGGCGACAGAGTGAGACTCCGTCTCAAAAAAAAGAGCCAGGGGGTATCAGTGACAGGCACATGTGACCATTTTATCAAAAAGACTTCAGCTTTCTCCCCAAGGCAGATTTTCATGAGTGTCACCTTTGGGGAGAAAAATGTCCCTGGGAGCATCCCTGATAGAGGAGTGACCATTTCGGTTTTCCATCCTTCCCTGCCTGTTTCACTTCATCCTCAGAGAATCTGAGAGACACCTCATGGTGGCACCCAGTGGAGTTCTGCAGCAGTCATGAAAGTCATTGAACGTGTGACTTTATTGAAATGTTTTCATTGTAACTATTTCCATGATGATCATGAGATGTAAACTTTCAGAATCACTTTCGCACCCAGATTCCAGCTAACTCACACCTACCATCCCTCTCACGAGGCACAGTCCAGAGGTTCCTTCCTCCATTGGGTGTGTGCAGAACCCAAGGACTTGATTAGGTTTTCACCGCCCTGATGAGGTTGAGGGTCTAGTGAAGCAGTGAGAGCAATGGAAGGTAGCTGGGTGGGTCTAATGCAATCATCTGAGCTCCTTATAAGAGGCTGGACTTGGCTGAGACCACAGAGATCTCCAGCCAGAGCCAGACAGCCTGGAAGGGAGATTCCTGGCTGCTGCTGTGTAGGCCTTGGAAGCCCGGAAACCCACAGGGGAGACTGAGCAGTGGGGCCTCTGACCCGCAGACCTGGGAGCTGGTAAGTCCAGGGCTGGGTTGGAAAGGGCTAAGTGTGTGGGTGCATATTCTACATGGATCTCAACTCACAGGCTCTCTGAATCCTGTCCACAGCCCCACTGCCCTCTCTCTCTGACGCTAGGGCAGCCTGCAGCTGGCCAGGCTCAGCCCAAGGAGAGGGGAGAGCCTGTGGCTGAATCCTGTCCACAGCCCCACCATCATTGCTGTCAGGTACCAGCGCTGCCTCCTGTTCACCAGGCTCAGCCCAAGGACACAGGAAAGGCCGTGACCCCGCACTATGGCGCGCACCAAGCCCACCTCCCGCAAAGCCACCGTCTGCCCCCCAAGGAAGACCCTGGCCACCAAAGCCGCCGGCAAGAGGGCGCCGCTCACCGGAGCGATCAAGAAGCCTCAGCGCTACAGGCCTGGCACCCTGGCGCTGCTCAAAATCATAAAGTACCAGCAGAAGTCCACGCAGCTGCTCCTGCGCAAGCTGCCCTTCCAGTTCCTGGTGCGCAAGATCGTCCAGGACATCAGCCCGGACCTGCGCTTCCAGATCGCTGCCATTGGTGCTCTCAGGGTACCAGCGGGGCCTACCTGGTGCGCCTCTTTGAAGACGCCAACCCATGTGCCATCCATGCCAGGCGTGTCACAGTCACGCCCAGAGACACGCAGCTGGCCCACCGCCTCCGCGGAGAGCCTATACTCCTGGCAAACACTGCACTTTAGACGGCTTCGTTTCCGTTTGATTGTGCTTTTACTCGCCTCTGCGCTCGTCCTGGATCTGATATTAGCATTTTTCTTCACTTTTGGTTTTATTTCCCTCACGGGGTCCAAAAGTAGCCCTGCGTATGATTGGGAGTAACAACAGAGGCAGATATAACCGGTATGACTGTTACTGTTTTCTTTTGTTTGTAAACTTTCCATCTACATTGAGGGTCTAATGCATTCATGTCAACTGGGAATTTCTCACTGAACACCTTTCAACACTTCAAATCAAGAACAATTGTGAAAAATTTGCTCATTAATATTATTGAAAACCAAATAAATTTATTAGTGGGAAATAGATAATGTCTCCTGCATTTGATCAAACAGCAGATGCGATTCACACTTTGACTTTTCTTATATGCGGCTCTGTGTTCTCAATGTTCCCTGTCTCCTGGGCTGTTCCTGCTACTTTGCTATAATATACATTCAACTCTACTTTCTGAAAGTTGAATAGACTCTCTATCCACAAGTCACTTCACATTACAGGAGGCAGGAAAACCAGCGTGTGTTTGTTTGTGGGTGGGAAAAGGAGGGAGGCACCCGTTACAAGTTCAGTTCAGTCCATCAGCTCCAGGTCAGTGTCCTAGAACCTGATCACGGTCGTGGCCTTGGCTGAAATGACCCAGGTTTTGGCTGGGGAGGTGGTAGGAGAGGCCCTGGACTTGTGTGAGATGTGGGGAGAAAAATCCCCATTGCAGCCCAAGCCTTGGAGGGCTGGGGACAGCCTGCAGCTGGCCAGGCTCAGCCCAAGGAGACGGGAGCGCTGAGGCTTCTTGATCGCTCCTGTGAGCGGCGCCCTCTTCCCGGCGGCTTTGGTGGCCAGGGTCTTCCTTGGGGGGCAGACGGTGGCTTTGCGGGCAGTGGGTTTGGTGCACGCCATGGTGTGGGGTCACGGCTTTTCTTGCGTGACCTTTCACAGGGGACAGCCCATGGTTCACTTCCCCAACACGGCGTACAAAATAAAAATCATCTTCCTCTGGGCCCCAGCCCAGATAGAAAGGCCTGAACTCAGAGAAGAAAGTACTGGTTCCAGTCTTTCTAAGACAAGACCCTCTGCAGGCTGGAGCTTCAGTATCTCATCCCATCCTGGACTCAACCATGATTTAACGTCTTTCTTATAGCTTACATTGGTCTCACCCAGATGAAGGCAGCAGCCTGTTTCACAATCCCTTTTAATCATATTTATATCTCAGACCAGGCACAGTGGCTCATTCCTAATATCCCAGCATTTTAGGAGGCTGAGGCAGGCAGATCACTTGCGCTAAAGGGTTAATGATCAGCCTAGGAAATATGGCAAAACCTCCACCCTGTAATTTAAGAAAAAAAATTAGCTGGACATGGTAACTGGAGCCTGAGGATTCATCTACTCAAGAAACTGAAGCAGGAGAATCACTTGAGCCCTGGAGTTGGAGGCTGCAGTGAGCTGAGGGCACCACTGTCATTTCACCTGGCCGACAGAGCAAAACCCTGTCTCAAAAATAATAACAATCATCATCATCATGTTTGGATCTCTGAGGTCAATGCATGGGTAGGCATTGTTCTGGGGCATCCTAGTTAGAGGAAGAAAGGTACATGGGCTTTGAGCATCCTGTGGACAGGGAGCTGTTTTCAGAGAGAGAAAAGAAACCCTCTGAAGAGGCTATGGTGCATTCACACTGAATCCTAGAGCTGCTATGACTTAGGAATTTTTCTCCTATGGGATTTAGAGATAAAACAAACAGAAAGTCTTCCCTTACAATACTCTGTCCTGAAGGCCCTGGGCTTTCTAAGAGCACTGGAATAGTTGTCCTTGTAGATATTAAATACTTTTCCATAACTTTTCCTGGGGAATCAACCAACTGCTCTCCAGATTGCAAAAATAAAAATGAAATTGAAAACCAGTTTTCTTCTCTAAAATGACTCTTTTTACTTTCCTACCAAGACTGTTTCATGTCAGGGAGTGATGTTTGATGATGTTAGGATGGTAACACACTCTAGGAATTGCATGAAAAACTAGACAGAGAAACACAGACCCCAGAGACCCTGTCTAATCTCTGCATTCATTTCCATGACTTCACCTTCAAAGACTTGGTCCAAATGTAACCTATGTTAATGGCTGAAATAACACACTGATATTTGTTTTGTGCTTCTCTAATACAAAAATATGTATGAAAATAATATATATTATACTAGATAGTATTCTATTTTTACTTTATTTTTCATAGTATTCTATAAAAATACAGAAATTAAAAATAAAATTTCCTCTCACTATAAGATTTTAGCATTAAACATTTTGTGTAATTGAGCCTTATTTATAGTTATACTGATATGTAATTGATCCAATACCCTGAATATAAGATAAACGGTAACAAATGTATAGCAAAAATAAAATAAGTTACAGTTTTCAGGTTGGCACATAAGGGGATTCAATGTCATCACTCTGTCTTCAAAATGAGTTAAAAACTAAAATACTGAATAATCAATACCTCTTTTGACATCTCTCTGAGTGGTGATGCCCAGGGTAATTCACAGAGAAAAAAAAAAAAAGATGATGGCTGTCCTAACTTCAAAGTATGCTATCAAGCCGTAGGAACCAAAAGGGCCTAACGCTGGCATAAAAACAGACACCTCAGCCACTGAAACAGAGAAGCGAGCCAACTAATTTTTTACAAAGGTGCCAACAACCCACCATGACAAAAGGACAGTCTCTTTCATCAATGGTGATAGGAAAACAGGGAATACATGCAGAAAAATGAAATTGGACCGTTATCTCTTACCATACGCAAGAATAAACCAAGTTATATGAAAAACCTTAAACTGTGGACCCACTAGGAAAAACAGGGGACGTACTCATGGACAGTGGTTAAGCCAGTGATTTCTGAAATATGTCCCAAAAGCACAGACAGCAAAGGGTAAAGTAAACAATGAATTGCATCTAACTAAAAAAAAAAAAAAAAAAAAAAAACTGCAAAGCCAAAAAAAAAATCAACACCATGAAGAGACAAAATCATGAGACAAAAAATTTGCAAACCCTACATCATATAAAGGATTAATTACTGTCCAAAGTATACTAGGAACTCAAACGACTCAATAGCAAGAAACAAAAACAAAATTTAAAAACCAAGCAAAGGACCTAAATAATAGACATTTCTGAAAAGAAAACATACAAGTGGCCAACAGGTATATACATATACAGATATGTATACACATATATACAGACACATATATACATATATACACACATATATACACATGTATATATATGCTCAACATCACTAATAGAGAAATGTAAATTAGAACTGAAATAAGATATCACCTCACACTCATTAGAATGGCTATGACCAAAAGTCTAAGGTCAACACTTGTTGATGAGGATGTGGAGGAAAGGGAACCCTTATACTATTCCTGGGAATGTAAATTAGGACAGCCATTATAGCAAATACTATGGGCCTTCCTCCACAAACTGAAAGAATAGAGCTATCATGTGAGCCAGATTTCACTCTGCTATGTCGATATCAAAAAGAAATGAAATCAGTCTGCTGAAGAGATGTCTGCCCTCCCACGATGTTGCAGCACTATTTACAATAGCTAAGATATGGAATCCACCTAAATGTCCACAAACGAATGACAGTATGAGGAAAATCTGACATTTAAACACAATGGAATACTATGCAACCTTAAAGAAGGACATTTTGGCATTTGTGACACATGGATGCACCTGGAGAACATCATACTAAGTGAAATAAGCCAGGTGTAAAAATACAAATACCACATGATCTCATAGGTGGACCAACAACGTTAATCTGATAGATGTAAAATAGAAGAAAGGTGGTGGTCTGGGGCTGTGGTGGCTGGAGGTGGGAAATTGGAGGAGACATTGGTCAAAATACACAACATTTCAGTTCAACAGACTGTATTCTTGAAAAATGCTATTAACGTGGGTGTACAGTGTTCTCACCACAGTAATACATATGTGAGGTAATGGATGTCCATTACCTAGATTTAGACATTAGACAATGTGTACATACTTTAAAACAGCATTTTGTATATAAGAAATACATACAGTGAGATGTGTCTATTTTAAATATAAATAAATAAATACATCAACAGTTGAGTCGTTGCAAGGCACTGAAAGTGAAGAAACAGTGCAGAGATAGGACACAGTGCATTGGTACTGAAGTGAAACTATTCCATATGATAGACTAACAGCAGATACATGTAACTATGCCATTGCTCCAGTCCATAGAATTTACAACACCCAAGTGAATACTAAGGAGAGCTATGTGGTCTCATCATCAGAGTGATGTGTCATTGTAGGTTGAATGATTGCAGCAAACGTACCACTCTAGGACAGAAAGTTGTTAGTGAATGGAACTATGCATCTAAGGGGACAGAGGATATTGGGGACCTCTGTTTGTCCTGCCCAATTTTAGCATGAATCTGAAGGTTTTCTACGAATTGAGCTCGATTTTTAAAATGGGTATATGAACTTATTTTGTCAGTGTTGATTATACCTGAATTACCTGTTGTCCGCATGGTATGTGCATTGCATGCATGGGCATTAAATTTCTTCGACAAGTATCAGAGAAGCCTGTTAACAGTGTATTGAAATAGGTGCTTTTGTTTGTGTGTTGTTTCTTTTTTTGTTAGTTTTTGTGTTTTTCTTTGCTATGCTTTTTCTCATGGAGATAGAGGTATGAAGGTAGCAGCTCTGACCTCGGTTCAGCAGCTCAGTGAACTCAGGGACTTCAATGGGCCTCATGGCATTTCCAAAGTGCACAATGGAAAGAAGGCTCAGCCCTGGCATCAAGGTAAAAAAGGAGCCAGGGGGCCCCAGTGACAGGCACATATGACCATTTCATCAAAAAGCCTCAGCTTCCCCCAAAGGCTACCAGGAGATTTCCATGATTGCCACTTTGGGGGAGAAAAATGATGCCCCCAGGAGCATCCCTAATAGAGGGGTGACCATTTAGGTTTTTCATCTTTCCCTTCCCGTCTCACCGCATCCTCAGAGAACCTCAGAGACGCCGCATGATCACACCCTTGGTGTTTTGGGGCAGTCATGGAAGTCGTCTGATGTGTGACTCTATTCAAACATCTTTTTTATTGTAACTACTTCCATGATTATCATGAAATGCAAACTTTCAGAATCACTTTTGCACCCAGATTCTAGCTAATTCGCACCTACCATCCCTCCCATGAGGCACAGTCCAGAAGCACAGTCCACACCTCCCTTGGGTGTGTGCAGAACCCGAGCACTTGATTAGGTTTTCACAGCCCTGATGATTAGGTTGAGGGTCTAGTGAAGCAGTGAGTGCAATGGAAGGTAACTGGGTGGGTCTAATGCAATCATCTGAGCCCCTTGTAAGAGGCAGGGCTTTACTGAGACCACAGAGATCTCCAGTCAGAAAGAGACTGCCTGCGAGGGAGATTCCTGGCTGCTGCTGTGTAGACCAAAAAACCCAGGACCCTCCGGGAAGACTAAGCAGCCTGGCCTCCGACCCACAGACCTGAGAGCTGCTAAGTCTAGGGCTGGGTTTGCAGGGACTGTGTGTGGGAGAATCATGCGCATGGATCTCAACTCACAGGCTCTCTGAATGCTGTCCACAGCCCCACCACTCTCTCTCTCTGACCCCAGCACTGCCTGCAGCCAGCCAGGCTCAGCTCGAGGAGGAAGAGGCCACCGCACCGCACCGTGGTGAGCACCAAGCAGTCCCCGCACAAAGCCACCACCTGGCAGGACTCCAGGAAGCCCCTGGCCACCAAAGCCTCCCGCAAGAGGGCGCCGCCCCCAGGAGGGATCAAAAAGCCTCACCGCTACAGGTCTGGCACCCTGGCGCTGCGCAAAATCAGAAAGTACCAGAAGTCCACTCAGTTGCTCCTGCCCAAGCTGCCTTTCCAGGGCCTGGTGCGCGAGATTGCCCAGGCCATCAGCCCCGACCTGCGCTTCCAGAGTGCGGCCATTGGCGCCCTACAGGAGGCCAGCGAGGCCTACCTGGTGCAACTCTTTAAAGACGCCAACCTGTGTGCCATCCATGCCAGGCGCGTCACAATCATGCCCAGAGACATGCAGCTGGCCGGCGCCTCCGCAGAGAGGGTGCTTAAGAGCCCACGCTCCTAGAAAATCTTGCATTGTAAATGATTTCCTTTGCGTTCTGTTCTGCTTTTCCTCTTCTCTGTTAATGATAGATATGATGTTAGAAGTTGTGTTCAGTATCGGTATCATTTCCCGCACAGGGTCTGAAAGTAACTAAGCATATGATTGAGAGCAAAAACCGAGGCAGAAATCACAGGTAGTGACTGTGTTTCTATTTTCTTTTAATTGTAAATTTTCAATCTACATAGAGGAGTTAATACATTCATGTCAAGTGGAAATGTCTGTGTGAACACGTTTCAGTAGTTCAAATCAAGAACAATTGTAAAAGGCCGGGTGCGGTGGCTCACGCCTGTAATCCCAGCACTTTGGGAGGCCGAGGCGGGCGGATCACGAGGTCAGGAGATCAAGACCATCCTGGCTAACACAGTGGAACCCTGTCTCTACTAAAAATACAAAAAAAAAAATTAGCCCGGCGAGGTGGCAGGCGCCTGTAGTCCCAGCTACGCAAGAGGCTGAGACAGGAGAATGGCGTGAAACCCGGGGGGCAGAGCCTGCAGTGAGCCAAGATTGCGCCACTGCACTCCAGCCTGGGTGAAAGAGCAAGACTCCGTCGCAAAAAAAAAAAAAAAAAAAAAAAGAATAATTGTGAAGAAATTGGTTCCTTAATTTTATTGAAAACCAAATAAACTTGTCCAGGCATGGTGGCTCACGCCTGTAATCCCAGCACTTTGTGAGGCTGAGGTGGGCTGATCAGAAGGTCAGGAGATCAAGACCAGCCTGGCTAACATGGTGAAACCCCGTCTCTACTAAAAATACAAAAAATTAGCCAGGCGTGGTGGCGGGCGCCTGTAGTCCCAGCTACTCGGGAGGCTGAGGCAGGAGAATGGTGTGAACCCGGGAGGCGGAGCTTGCAGTGAGCCGAGATGGCCCCACTGCATTCCAGCCTGGGCAACACAGCAAGACTACGGGGAAAAAAGAAATTATTGGTGTCAAACAAATAATGTCTCCTCTGATTGATCAAACAGCAGATGAGATCCACACTTTGGCTTTCTCCATATGCAGTTCCATGTTCGCAATGTTCCCTGTCGCCTGGGCTGTTCCTCCTAGTTTGCTATGAACATACATTGATCGCTACTTTCTACAATATGAATAGACCCTGTATCCACAAGTCACTTCACATTAGGGTTGGCAGAATAACCAGTGTGGGTGTGTCTGTGGTGGGAAAGGGAGAGAGGCACCCTGTAGAAGTCCGATGCATTCCGTCAGGTGCAGGTCAGTGTCCTAGAACCAGGTTACTGCATGGACATGGCTGTAATGACCCAGGTCTTTGTCGGGGAGTTGGTAGGAGAAGCCCTGGACATGTGTGAGATGTGGGAAGAAGCCCCTGTTACACCCCAGGCATTGGAAAAAGGCCTTTCACAGGGGACAGCCCAGGTGCCGCTTCCCCAACATCCAGTACAAAAATAAAATAAAATAATCATCTTCCTCTGGGAAGATATTGGTCTCACCCACATGAAAGCAGCAGCCAGTTTCAGAATCCCTTTCAATCATATTTATATCTCAGACCAGGCACAGTGGCTCATTCCTGTAATTCCAGCACTTTGGGCGGCCGATGGGGGCAGATCAATTGAGTTCAGGAGTTCCTGTCCAGGCCAGGAATCTTGGCAAAACTTCCTCTCCAAAAAAAAAAAAAAAATTAGCTGTGTGTGGTTGCTGGTGCCTGTGGTTTCACCTACTCAGAGGCTGAGGTAGAAGGATCGATTGAGCTCTGGAGGTGGAAGTTGCAGGGAGCCAAATTGACATCACTGCCCTTCCACCTGGCCAACAGAGTAAGACTCTGTCTCAAAAAACTAACAATCATTGTCATTATATTTTGTTCTCTGAGGTCCATGCATGAGGGGGTGTTTTTCTGGGTCTTCCTAGTTGGAGGAAGAAAGGTGCATGGGCTTTGGGCATCCCGTGGATGGGCAGCTGTTTTCAGAGAGAAAAAAGACATCCTTTTAAGAGACTACGGTGGATTCACACTGAATCCTGATTTGCTATGACTTTGGATGTTTTTGCTCAAATGTGATTTTAAAGAGATAAAACAAACAGAAAGTCTTCCAATACTCTAACTAGAAGGTCTCGGGCTTTCAAAGAGCACTGGAATAGTTACCTTGTAAACATTTAATACTTTTCCATAATTTTCCTGGGAAATCAACCAACTGTTTTTCAGCTTGCAAAAATAAAAATGAAACTAAAAATTACTTTTTCCTCTAAAATGGGTTTTTTACTTTCGGACCAAGATTGTTTTATGTCACAGAGTGATTTTTCATGATGTTAGGATGGTAACACACTCTAGGAAATGCATGAAAAACTAGACAGAGAAACACAAACCCCAGAGACCATGTCTAATCTCTTCATTCATTTCCATGCCTTCACCTCCAAAGAACTGTTCCCAATGTAACCTATATTAATGGCTGAAATAACATATTGATGTGTGTTTTGTGCTTGTCTAAAACAGAACTGCATACAATAACAATATATTGTTATACTAGATGATGTTTTATTTTTAGTTTATTTTTCAGATTATTGTATTAAAAATATAACGTCCTCTTACTGTAGGATTTGAGCGTTAAATATTTTGTGTAATTGAAGCCTATTTGTAATTATACTGACATGTAATTGCCAAATACCCAGTATATAATATAAACAGTAATAAATATACAGAAAAAATAAAATGGAGTTCCAGTTTTCAGGGTGACACCTAAGGAAATTCGATGTCATCACTCTGTCTTCACAATAAAAAAAAATGAAAAAGTAAAGAATCAATATCTCCTTTGAAATCTCTCTGAGTGATGATGTCAGAGGCAAATACAAAGGGAAAATAAAAAGATTTCATGGTTTTTTATCTTCAAAGTATGCTATCAAGCTATAGGAACCAAAATGGCAAGACATGGCATAAAAACAGAAACCTAAGCCACTGGATCAGAGCAGAGCACCTAGAAATCAGTCCATATATAAACAGCCAACTGATTGTTTAAAAAGGTGCCAACAACCCACCACAACAAAACCACAGTTTCTTCCATCAATGGTGATAGGAAAACTTAGTATCCACATGAAGAAAAATGAAATTTGATCCCTATCTCATACTGTACACAAGAGTAAATCAAAATAGATTAAAAACTTGAAACTATAAACCGACTAGAATAAAACAAGGGACATCCTCATTGACACTGCTTAAGCCAATAACTTTTGGAATACAACCCAAAAGCAGACAACGAAAGGGTGAACAGACAAATGCATTGCATCCAACTTAAAAAAAAAATCTGCAAAGCCGACAAAATAATCAACACCATGAAGAGACAAAATCATAATGAGAAAATATTTGCAAACCCAACATCATATAAGGTATTAATTACTGTCCAAAATACTCTAGGAACACAAATGACTCAACAGCAAAAAAAAACATAATTTAAAAACCGGGCAAAGGACCTAAATAACATACATTTCTGAAAAGAAGACATACAGTGGGCAACAGGTATGTGTGTATATATATATATATGCTCAACACCCTTAATCATCAGAGAAATGCAAATAAAAACCGAAAGAAGATATCACCTCACACTCATTAGGATGTCTATGATCAAAAAGTCAAAAGACAATTGTTGGTGAGGATGTGGAGGAAAGGGAACCCTTGCACTATTCATGGGAACATAAATTAGGGCAGCCATTACAGAAAGCAGAATGGACGTTCCTACAAAAATGGAAAGAATAGAGCTACCACATGATCCAGCAATCCCACACTGCCAGGGATATACTGAAAGGAAATGAAATCAGTATTGAAGAGATATCTGCACTCCCACATTAATTCACAATAGCTAAGATTTGGAATTCACCTAAATGTCCAAAAATCGATGACAGGATGGAGTAAATCTGATATACATGCACAATGGAATACTATGCAGTCTTAAAGAAGGACATCTTGTCATTTGTGACACATGGGTGCACCTGGAGAACATCATGCTAAGTGAAATAAGCCAGGTGTAAGAAGACAAATACCAGCTCATCTCAGTGATATGTGGAATCTCACAAAGTTAATCTAATAGATATCAAAAAGAAGAATTCTGGTTGTCAGGGGCTGGGTGGCCATGGGTGAAGGATTGAGAAGATGTTTGTCGAAATACACAACATTTCAGTTATATAGGGAGAATAAGCTCAATGACTATATTACAACATGGTGACTATAGTTAACAATATATCGTATTCTTGAAAATGCTATTAGCATGGATGTGAAGTGTTCTCACCACAATAATACATATGTCAGCTAACGGCTGTCAATTACCTAAATTAGATATTAGACAATGTGCACATATTTTATAATAGCATTTTGTACATAAGAAATATATACAATGAGATGTGTCTGTTTTAAATACAAATAAATAAATCAACAGTTGAGTGGTTGCAAGAGACCAAGGGTGAAAGGGGAGTGCAGAGACGGGACACAGTGCATTTGTACGGAAGTGAAACTAGTCCACAGAATATAATAATGGTGGATACATGTAATTATGCCTTTGCTCAAGTCCATAGAATGTACAACACCCAAGTGAATCCCCAAGGAGAGTTATGGTCTTGGAGTCAGAGAGATGTGTCCATGTAGGTTGAATGACTGTAGCCAACGTACTGCTCTGGGGCGGAAAGTTGATAGTAAAGGGGGCTATGCATATGTAGGCAAAGAGGATCCGGGGAACCTCTGTTCCTTCTGCCCGATTTTGCTGTGAACCTAAAGGTTTTCTACAAAAGTAGCTCTCCTTTTAAAACAGGAATGCGAACTTATTTGGTGAGTATTGATTATCATTGGATTTCCTGTTCTGTGCGTGGTACGTGCATTGCATACAAGGGCATTAAATTTCTACTACAAGTATCAGAGAAGCATGTTAATACTGTATCGAAATAAGGGCCTTTTGTATGTGTGTTGTTTGTTTATTTGCTTGTTTGTTTGTGTCTGCTTTACTTTTTCTCATGGAGCGAGAGGTATGAAGGTAGCAGCTGTGACCTGGGATCAGAACTTCAGTGAACTCAGGGCCTTCACAGGGCTTCATGCCATTTCCAAAATGGGCAATGGAAACAAGGCTCAGCCCTGGCGTCAAGGTAAAAAAGGAGCCAGGGTGCCTCAGTGACAGGCAGGGTGACAGAAGACTTTGTGTGCTGGAACTTCTGTATCTCAGTCTACCCTGGATTCACCCTCGATTTTAACATCTTCCTCAAACTCTGACATTGGTCTCACCTAGATCGTGGAAACAGCCTTTTTCATAATAACTTTGACTAAATATTTGTTCCTCCCCGAGTGAATTGAGTCATTTTTCTACATCTTCATAGTTGGAAGAAGAAAAGTGTGTGGTCCTTGAGCACCTTCTGGACAGTGAGCTGCTCTGAGAGAGAATCCCCTTCCAAGGGACTATGATGGTTTCCCACTGAAGCCTGAAGCTCTTCTGCCTTAGGATTTTTCCTGAGTTTTACTTTCTCGTCATGATGAGTTGCTAGTTCATATTTTCTGTTGGATTTTTTAGAAAGGCATTACTGATGAGATTATGGCTTTCTCACAAAAAATACTACTTGGTGAAACTATATTGAAATTAACAGTAACTGAAATTTCCAATACTTATCAAGTACAATAGTTGAACATGGCATGGTAGGTGAAAATGTAAGAAGCAGAATTTGGCAAACTCCATTTTTTTCAATTTCGATGGTTTCAGGTTTAGCCAAACTGAAGAACGTCCTAATGCGCTGTCAATTCACAGATCATTACAAACAATTTTTGAAACTAAATCACAATGTAATTTTTGGAGTACGATTCTAAAGAAATTTGAACAATCTGGTAGTATTGCTATCACAAAACAAGGTTGTTCAGCTCTTTCATCTTTAAAAACAAACAAAAACATGATGTAGAATTGTCGCATTTTACCAAACAGCAGTATGCTCCCTTGAATATGTGACTAACAAAAACTAAGTAATTGGGAAAAAAAAAATAAAGGAAACATCTCATCTGTCTCATTAATAGTTTCGTTGAGAAAAATTTATTTTTAAAAAAATGCTAGCTATGTCTTGATATTTCTAGACATGGCAATAAGTTGAAATTTCATGAATCGCCTCTCTAATATTCATGCTGCTTAAAATACTATTCCCAAGATTTGATTGCATTCATTTTATAAAAGCCCTGCCCTCTTCTCCCCTATACATGTATACTAACATTCTGCTTTGTACCCTCTTCCATAGGAAACACAAATCCATCAATTGATCATTTAAGCCTTTCTAGTTTGGGTACAACTTTTTGTGAGTTGTACTTGTAAGCTTTGCACTTTATACTTCTAAACACTAGACCCTAGATAATATGTGCTTGGGAAAATTGGAGCTAGCTTGCTTAAACTTTATTTAGACATATGCTAATTACTTGTGGAGGGCAAAGGCAGGCAGTGAAGATGTTAAACTTATCCCAAAATAGGAAATTATGGAAAATAGTCAAGTACAGTCATTTTATTTATTAGGTATCTTGTCACCACTTTACCAGCACAAAGCAGAGACCACAATTTTCTAGGCAATCTCCAAATGTACATTATGAGATAGACTTTAAGAATAGTAGTAATGAAGCTCCAGGAAAATCTTCATTGTCATTAACATGTAATACAATCACCCATGAAAGCTGTCAAAGATTTCTCCTGGAAAGATACCACTTTCTACAGATTTCTTTCTTGAGAACTGTGGCTGTATGATATTATATATTGAAAAGATTTAGTATGTGATTATTAAAAAGTCAGGAGACAACAGATGCTGGCAAGGCTGTGGAGATATAGAAACATTTTTAGAAAGTTTATGAGAATGTAAATTAGTTCATCTATTGTGGAAGACAGTGTGGCGATCCCTCTAGTATCAGAAATACCGTTGGATCCAGCAATCTCATTACTGGGTATGTACCCAAAGGATAATAAATCATTCTACTATAAAAACACATACACATATATGTTTATTGCAGCACAGTTTACAATAGCAAAGACTTGGAACCAACCCAAATGCCCATCAATGATAGACTGGATAAAGAACCTGTGGCATATATACATCATGGAATACATGGCAGCCATAAAAAGAATGAGTTCGTGTTCTTTGCGGTGACATGGATGACACTGGAGACCATCATTCTCAGCAAACTAACACAGGAACAGAAAACCAAACACCACATGTCCTCACTCATAAGTGGGAGCTGATCAATGAGAACACATGGACACAGAAAGGGGAACATCACACACCGTGGCCTGTCAGGGGGTGGGAGGCAAGGGAATGGAGAGCATTAGGACAAACACCCAACGCATGTGCGGCTTAAAGCCTAGATGATGGGTTGATAGGTGCAGGAAACCACTATGGCACATGTATACTTTTGTAACAAACCTGCACATTCTGTGCATGTATCCCATAACTTAAAGGAAAAAAAAAAAAAAAAGAATGTGTAAGGACACTGAACCTTCTCAGCTAATCCAATTTTCCTCTCTGAGAAAACAACGCTGTGTTCCTGCTCCTGAGCTGACCTCTGAGACCTTGATAGGAGCTTGTTTCTGTCTTCAGCAGTTCAGCCTTACTCAGACCCCACTGAAAGTACTGAGTCCTAACAGGGGCCAGAAAAATGTTCTAAGCTTGTGTGCGGAATCACCATCAGCACTGCTCTCTGCAGATGTTTGTCTCAACCTCAGGCTGCTTGGGCCAGGTTCTCTTTTCCTCTAGTGTTCAGAAAGTACTAGACCTGCCACATCTGCCAGAATACAGCTTCGAAGACCACTCAATGCCATGGAAAAGGAATGAGCTGAGAGCAATCGAAAGACTGGGAGATAATGAGTCTTTTGGATCTTACTTCTTTTGGTTGCTCAAGCACTTTAATTCCCGAGAGAGCCCTCCCATCTCCATCAGTTCTGCCAAGAACCTGTGCCCTCCTTGTGCCTCTAAGACACACTGGTTTAACTTGTTATACGCCTTTACAAGAAAGTCGGTAAAATAAAAGGAAAGCTAAACAATGTCAGAATATGGAGGTATGAAACAGAATTTCCCCATACTTGGTAAAGTTTAGAAATTTGTGTAATACCCAAAGGCAGATTCTGTGTACAATAAGTCCTATTTTAAGAGCAAAAGCTGAGTGTATGAGGAAATACAACTATATTTTATGGGGGTATCTTTGGCTTCAGGAAGAAAGAGTACATGTTATTCTCCATTCAATATTAGAGCTGAACTATGGGGTCTTTTCGATTCTTTTGGCTTATACTCTGTGATTCAGGGGGCACATGGCAAAGCTAAACAGACTGAAATAGCGCCATAGATATCTGTGAGCTGTGCTGGGAAGGTTCACAGTGATTCCATAATAAATCTCAGGTCTTTATTCTATAATGAAAAATTACTCTTTTGCATCATAAAGATAAAGCAGAGTATGCACAAGTAGAGTATGGAATAACTTTGTCACTCGTGATGAACCTACTTGGTCCGATATTTTAATAACTTCTCCCATGTCTCTGTACTCAGGTTTGATTTTCTGAGTGGATCATCGGTAGAATGAATAAAATCAAGAATACTCTAAAGCAATGTTTTGAACTAAATTTTAGTGTCTCTGGAAGCACTGGTAATATCACCATGTGTAGCAAACATGAAGTATCAATAGGCTCTCTCTATGCCTTTTAAACTACATATAGGTTCATTACAAATGGCGGCGTGAGGAAAGGTGGTTTTGGAATTGGTTTCTCTCTAGTCTTACACGATGCATCTATACTATCTTACATTATAAAAAAGTAAAGGATCACTTGCTGACATAAAGCACAGTAGGCAGGAATAGGAGAAGAGTCAACTGAGAGAAAAAAATGCTTTGTGACTTAATTTTTATTTCTGCAGTTTGGAAAAGAGTAACTGTTTTTGTGATGACTCACAAAAATACATATGAGCATGAAAAATACACAGGACAACAATTGGGAAACATTTCTGGAGGCTTCACTTACTGAAACTCAGACATAAGCATACAAGCTAAGACACGGCAACACCAGGCTTCAGCATGAAACCGTACAAATCTCCTGGAAAGGGCTTCCCTCTCTGAATGCAGCTACCTGTCCACAGGATGCTCAAGGCCCAGGTACCTTTATTCTTCCAACTAGAAAGACATACAAAAATGCTTCAATATGAACTCGGAGGCCCAAACATTTAGCCAAGGCTACTATGAAACAATCTGCTGTCTTCATCCAGGTAAGGCCAACTTCAAATTTTAAGACACTAAGATTATGGGTAAATCCAGGGTAGACTGAGATGCAGAAGCTCCAGCAAACACAGTCCTGTCATTGGAAGAGGAATGCAGTACTTATTCCTGCACAAACAGACCCTTCCCTCTGGCCTTGGGCCTAGAACATGATTTTTTTGCAGTTGCTGTTGGGGAAGAGGCCCTTGGGCTTCAACCTGCTAACAGCCTCCCTTAAATGCTTGGGCTGCAGTGGGGGTGTTTCTCCCCACATCTCACACACATCCAGGGCCTCTTCCACCACCTCTCCAACCAAGACCTTGGCTATTCCAGCCATGGCAATGGCCACGTTCTCAGGCACCGATCTGCCAGTGATAGACTGCATCAGACCTGCAATGCGTGCTTTTGGGAAAGCTGACCGGCGACACACTTCGTAGCGGGCCAGCTGCTCCTCAGACATGGCAGACAGCAGGGTTGCCATCCTCTGAGACTCCTCCGCATCCACGGTGGGCTTCCTCTCCTTCTTTCCTTTGGTACCTGTTTTCCGTCTTTTAGCTGCAGGAGGAGCTGAGGCTGAGGCTTCATTGTCACCTTCTGTGAGGTCCATGACATCCTGACTCCTGAGCTCACCTTCCTGACCCCTGGCTTCTTCCAAGTTCCCATCTAGGTCCTCAGGGATTCCATCCTTGTTGCTGCCCTTCAGACCTCGGGGCTTGGCGAACATCTCAGCAGACACACCTGTTTGTCTGCCTGTCTCCATGGGTGAGATTCAAGTCTGCTCCGTGACAGCAGCTGTAGAGGCAGAAGTTCCGGCTGGGGTGGTTTGATTATGGATCTGCAGTGAGAACCTTTCAAAGATTTTAGCTGCTGTGTTTCTGCTGAGCCATAGTTTAGCCACAACTGGACACAGCTCCCTGCCTCCCCTTCCCACACACAAACACACACACTGGTTTTTCTCACTTCCACAACGTGAAGAAACTTGTGGATGGAGAGTATATTAGTTTTAGATCAATGCAGAATAAATTCTCACAAATTTTGGATATTTAAAACAAACCCCAGCTCACAGGTCAGAAGTTCTACTAGGCCAAGTGACTGCCTCCTGCTCAGGGTCACACGAGGGACCTCCAGGATGGGTCTGGCTGTGTGGTCGTTGCCTTCACCTGAGAAGGGTCTGGCTTCGATCTGATTCGAGTTCCTGGCAGAATTCAATGCCTTAGGGTTGTGAAACCCAGGCCCACGTGTTTGTTCTGCCAGCTGCCGGGAGGATGCTCTGAGCTCCTACAGGTGTTGCCCAGGTCTGGGCTGTGTGGCTCCCTGGGTCTGCACAGCCAGTGCTGAAGAATCACCCACAGGGGAATGGAATCTCAGGGAGGTTCAGTTCCTTATAAAGAGCTCAGATGATTGAATTAGACAAAGCATTTAACACCTATGGGTTCAGGGTATTCCTAATCTAATCAGGGGTCTGGGCGGGCTCATCAATTCAAGGTTCCGCCCACACTCAAGGGAGGGGCAGACGCAGGGCTAGACTCTGAGGGGTGGGAAATGCAGGGGGCATTTCAGAATTCTGCCTTCCTCACAGAATCGCAAACTTCACATTTCACAGCAATAAAGAAAACGTTTACAGTAAAAATGAGACATTTTATGAAGTTGCACATTAGAAAACTTAAATGTCTGAGAAAAAAATCTCTAACTCATAGGGAAACAAGTGGTTTATCAGATACTCTGAAAACAAACTGGGCTGGGTGAGGGGAATATGAAAATATTATTTCAATTTTATTTTATTTTATTTTATGTATTTATTTTTGAGACAGAGTCTCGCTCTATCCCCCAGGCTGGATTGCAGTGGCCTGATCTCAGCTCACTGCAGCCTCTGCCTCCTGGGCTCAAGCAACTCACCTGCCTCAGCCTTCAGAGTAGCTGGGTCTAAATGTGCACACCACCACACCCGGCTAATTTTTGTATTTTTTAAAGTAGAGGGGAGGTTTCACCATTTTGGCCAGACTGGTCTTGAACTGCTGACTTCAAGTGATCTGCCTCCCTTGGCTTCTCAAAGTGAAGGGATTACAGGCATGAGCCACTGCGTCCAGACTTCAATTTATATATTACATATATATGTATACATAGGACACAGAGAAGCACCAAAGAGACATAAAACTATGTCAGGCACAAAGATATAAATAACATTTAGGGAAAATTATGTTGAGAAATGGCATAAAACGTACTTCAGAAGATAAAGCAAACAGTCAAATATCTGACTTTTAAAGAGCTTTTGTTTATTCAAAAATTTTTGGTAGAAGATAATAAATTACTGGCCGGGCCCCGGTGGCTCACACCTGTAATCTCAGCATTTTGGGAGGCTGAGGTGGGTGGATCTCCTGAGGTCAGGAGTTCGAGACCAGCCTGGACGACATGGTGAAACCCCTCTTTACCAGGAACACATATTTATATCGGAACCTTTGTAAGTCATGTAGGGCCTTTCCTTTCCAACATTTACTAGTACTGAAGGCATGATCGGTAGGTTATAAGCACAAACAAATGGCAACTCAAAGAGGGAGAAGCATCCAAAATTTGAAAATTAACCCCTGAAATAAAACAAACACAGATACATAAACTTCTCATAAAAATTAATTGCCACATACAGTTATCTCTCACTATACTCTAAAAAGACACTGAATTTATCTAAGCTTTATATACTCCTCACTTTTCTCTTAAACTCTAGTGGGTCTCTATCTAGAGAGATAAACACTCTAGAGAGAGGTCTAAATTAATGACTTCTTAAATGAAAAGATAAGAAGGCCATATGCCCCCCAAAATATGCAAGATAATCGAGGCATAAAGAACAAAATTTAATGTTGATTTATGTTTATTTTTATCTAAGGAAAAAGAATTAAATTAACTAATATGTATATACAAAATGACTACAGCCCATAAATAAAGCTTATACATAACAAGATATATATGTTGGGCTATTCCAAAATGTTTTACTGGCCGGGCGTGGTGGCTCATGCCTGTAATCCCAGCACTTTGGGAGGTTGAGGCAGGCAGATCACTTGAGCCCAGGAGTTCGAGATCAGCCTGGACGACAGAGCAGAACTTCTTCTCTATAAAAAATACATAAATTAGCTAGGCGCGGTGTGCATGCCAATGGTGCCCACTACTTGGGAGGCTGAGGTGGGAGGATCCCTTGAGCCCAGGAGGCAGAGGTTGCAGTGAGCAGAGATCTTGCTACTGCACTCCAGCCTAGGTGATAGAGCAAGAACCTATCTCATTTTTTTAAAACAGAAAGCTCTTACTGATAAGATGCAAGTGGAAAAAAATAAGAAAAGCCTCCTAGATTAACTCTTCCAAAACATAAACCTCACAGATGATAGTAACTTCAGCCATCCACTCTCTTCTGAACGGATTAGATAGATTTCCACAGAAACCTATGGGCCAGATCCAGGTCATATTTTATAGTGCCCCAAAGAAAAATTACAGACACTTTGTACCCTACAACACACTTAGCTGCCTTCTAAGCATCAATGTTAGGAACATATTTGAATTGCTTTTAAAAGGATAAAAGCATTTAAAGTTTTTCCCATGAAAATAATTGTCATTCTTTATCCCATTACTATAATTCTTGCTCTGAAATCCCTTCTAATTTTCTTAAACATTTCTTCCATTTCTGTCTATGCCCAATTAAAATTTTTTTTAATTATGTCAGAACCACCGTTATCATTTTGCAGAATGTATACAAAGACATTCATAACAAGCAGAGCCTTTCCGGATGCACCCATAAAGGTGCTGGCAGAGGAAAGTGGTAAAACTGTTATACCCCATAACCATTATGTGGCTCTAATTGTTAACTTAAGAATAAGAAACATACTAATTAGATGGCTGTTTTCTTGATCCCTGACATCCCCTTTGTAGACAACAGACTCAAAAAACTATTTTTCAACAAATATTTATTGAACACTTTTCGACATGCTATGTATTCTGCAGGAAATGCTGTATTTATGAAGTTGAACTGTCTTACCCTAGAAATTTCAAAATCTGACATTTTCCAGTATTATTCTCAATTTTTTTAACATTAGCTATGCTGGAAATTTCTTAATGGATTTGGTTTGTCAGAAAACCAGTCAATGTCTGAGAGGCTCTAAGTCTATCCGGTATAGTTCGAGGCTGGTTTCTTGTATAGTAACTGCTTTAATTATTACACAAATACTGAATGTGGATACATAATTGACAGTGCCTTAGATATTCAGACACCATAAGTTCTTCATTTTATTATCATTGAATTTCTTATTGAGTAGAAAATGCTTCTGCACAACAAAAGAAATAATCCTCTTACTAAACAAACAACCTATGACACGGGACAAACTATCTGCAAGCTATGCATCCGACAAAGGACTAATAGATACAGAATCTACAAGCAATTCAAAAAAACAAACAAGAAAAAATAAATATAATCCCACTATAAAGTGGGCAAGTGATGCGCATAGAATTTTCTCAAAAGAATATACAACAATGGCCCCCCCAAAAAAAGAGGAAAAGATGCCCTGCATCGCTAATCATCAGAGAAATGCAAAGTGAAACCACAATGCGATATCACCTTACCCCACCTGAATGACCATTACTCAATAGCCAAAAACAATAGAGGTTGGGGTGGATGTGGTGAGAGGGAATGCTCAGGCACTGCTGTGGGAACGCAAATTAGTGTAATCTCTGTGGGAAACAGCATGGAGATATCTCAAAGTACTCAAAGTACATCTCCCATTCGATCCAGTGATCCAAATAGTGGGTAGACACACAAAAGAAAAAGAACTCACTCTACCTAACAGACCTGCACACATATGTTTATCCTAACACAACTCACAATTGCAAAGATATAACATAAACCTAAGTGCCCACCAGCTGATGAGTGAGTAAAGTTGAATGGGGTTCATATATGCCGTGGACTACTACTCAGCCATAAGCAATGAAATCATGTCTTTTACAGCAACCTGGATGAAACCGCAGGCCGTTATTCTCAGTGGAGTCATTCAGGAATCTACAGCCAAATGGTGCACATTCTCACTTAGAAATGGGAGGTAAGCTGTGGGTAGGAAAGGCATACAGAGTGGTAACACGGACATTAGAGACTCAGAAGTGGCAGGGTGACGGGCGGATGAAAAACTGCCTACTGGGTGCAATGTAGGTGTAGTAGTCACGTGACGAGCTCACTAAAATTCTTGACTTCAACACTATACAATTCATGTATGGATCAAAAACCACTTATGAGTGGTTTTTACAAGCTAATGAAACATAAATTTAAAAAAAAAACTAGACAACTAGAAAATAATGATACTAATCTCTAATTTAAAAAATGCTAACAGGAATGTATTTTGTAATATTGACGTCATGAAATCTATCATTCTGTGCGTGAAGTCTGCATTGAATTGAACAGTAATTTTTATTACAGGTATCACAAAAGTTCATTAAGGGTAAATTGAAATAGACTTCACCACCATATAATTCATCTATGGTGCCCAAAACAATTTGGTACTGCTAAAGCTATTCAAATAATGAAATGTTTTCAATATTTACTTAGCTAAGCTGTGACCTTGGTTCAGCAATTCAGTGAGGTCGTAGCTGACTTCTCAGGACCTCATGGTGTTTTCATCCTGGGCAACAACAGGATAGCTCAGTTCAGGCATCAAATCCACATTCAAAGTGGAAAAGAAGCCAAAGGGGGCATCAGTGACAGTCATATGTCACCGTTTTCTCAGAACAGCTTTGCCTTCCCCAGGAGGCTACCAGCAGATTCACAGGAGCATCACCTTTGAGGAAAAAAATGCCCCAGGAGAATCCCTCATAGAGGAGTGGCCATTTCAGGTTTCCGTATTCCCCTTCCCAGTTCACTTCATCCTCATGGGACCTGAGGAAGACCTCATGATCTCAAGCCTTGGTGTTTTTCCACAGACATGTAAGTTGTCTAACATGCAACTTGTTTTTGTTTTTGTTTTTGTTTTTGTTTTTGTTTTGAGATGGAGTCTCACTTTGTCACCCAGGCTGGAGTGCAGTGGCATGATCTCGGCCCACTGCAACTTCCGCCCCCCAGGTCCAAGCGATTCTCCTGCCTCAACCTCCCGAGTAGCTGTGATTACAGGTGCATGCCACCACACCTGGTCAATTTTTGTATTTTTAGTAGAGTCGGGGTTTCACTGAGTTAAGCGAGGATGGTCTCAATCTCTTGACCTCATGATCCACCCACCTCGGCCTCCCAAAGTGCTGGAATTACAGGCGTGAGCCACTGTGCCTGGCCTAACATGCAACTTTAAGTAACTATTTCTTGATGTAAATTTTCAGAATCCATTCGGCACCCAAAACCTGAAGTGACAGCTCTCATTTACCATCCCTCCCACAATGCACAATCCAGAGGTCTGTCCCTCTCTCGGGTGAGGAAGAATGCAGGGACTTAATGGGCTTTCACAGCCCTGATTAGGTTAAGCATCTGCTGAAGCACAGCACGCAGTGGAAGGTAGCTGGGTGGGTCTAATCCAATCATCCAAGCCTCCTATAAATGACTGAATTTGGCTGAGATCACAGAGATCTCCAGCTAGAGCAAGACTGCTCGGGAGAAAGATTCCCCACTGCTGTGTGCAGACCTAGGAATCCCAACGCTACTCAAGGAGACTGAATACAGGGACCCCGGACCCACTGATCAGTGAGCTGGTAAGTTTGGGGCTGGGTTGGAATGGGCTAAGCGTATGGGAGCATCTTCTGCACAGATCCCAACAGACTCTCTGAATCTTGCCCACAGCCCCACCACCGTTGCTGTCTGGTACCAGCACTGCCTGCGGTTCACCAGGATCAGCCCAGTGACAAGGGAGAGGCCACAGCCCTACACCATGGCTCCCATTAAGCAGACCGACCGCAAAGCCACTGCCTGGCAGGCCCCCAGGAAGCCCCTGGCCACCAAAGCCGCCGGCAAGAGGGTCCTGGCTACACCAGGGATCAGGAAGCCTCACAGCCACAGGCTTGGCACCCTGGCGCTGCACAAAACCAGAAAGTACCAGAAGTCCACGCAGCTGCTTCTGCACAAGCCGCCCTTCCAGAACCTAATGCGCGAGATCTCCCAGGCCATCAACCCAGACCTGCGCTTCCAATGTGCGGCCACTGGAGATTTCAGGGGAACAGCGAGGCCTACCTGGTCCCCCTCTTTAAAGACATCAACCCATGTGTTATGCATGCCAGGGGTGTCAGAGTTACGCCCAGAGACCTGCAGCTGGCCCGCCACCTCCGCGGAGAGGGTGCTGAGGAGCCCACGCTCCTGGGAAACGCTGCCCTCCAGACGGCTTCGTCTCCGTTTGGTTGTGTTTTTCATCGTCTCTGTGTTAATCATAGTTCTGATATTAGCAGTTCTCTTCACTTTTGGTTTTATGTCCCTCACGGGGTCTAAAAGTAGCCCTGCACATGATTAGGAGCAATAACACAGGCAGATATAACGGGTATGAGTGTTTCTGTTTTCTTTTGTTTGTAAACTTTCCATCTACATTGAGGGTCTGATGCATTCATGTCAACCGGGAATTTCTCACTGAACGCCTTTCAACAGTTCATATCAGGAACAATTGTGAAAAAAATTTGTTCATTAATATTATTGAAAACCAAATAAATTTCTTATTGGTGGCAAATAGATAATGTCTCCTGCATTTGATCAAACAGCAGATGCGATTCACACTCTGACTTTTCCTGTATGCAGCTCCATGTTCTCAACGTTCCCTGTCTCCTGGGCTGTTCCTGTGTGTGTTTGCTATGAACATACATTACACCCTACTTTCTAAAATGTGAATAGAGTCTCTATACACAAGTCATTTCACATTGTGGGAGGCAAAAACCAGTGTGGATCTGTTTGTGGGTGGGAAAGGGAGAGAGGCACCCGTTAGAAGTCCGATGCAGCCCCTCACCAGCAGCTGAGCGTCCTAGAACACGGTCATAGCCGTGGCCATGGCTGGAATGATACAGGTCTTGGTTAGGGAAGTGGTAGGAGAGGCCCTGGTTGTGTTTGAGATGTGGGGAGACATGCCCCACTGCAGCCCAAGCATTGGAGGGAGACCTTTCTCAGGGGACAGCCCAGTGACCATCTCCCAAACACCTACTACAAAACAAAGTCATCTTCCTCTGGGCCGAGCCTAGAAAGAAAGGCCTGATCTTAGAGGAGAAGGTACTGGTTCCGGTCTTTCTATGACAGAGCCCTCTGTAGGCTGGAGCTTCAGTATCTCAGCCCATCCTGGACTTATCCATAACTTAACGTCTTTCTTACGTCTTACATTAGTCTCACCCAGATAAAGGCAGCAGCCTGATTAATAATGTCGTCCAATCATATCTGTATCTCAGATGCGGCACAACAGCTTCTTTCTATGATCAGAGAGCATTTTGGGAGACTGGGGTTGGTGGATTGCTCGAACTCAGGAGTTTCAGACCAGCCTGGGCAACATGACAAAACTTCCTCTCTACAATTAAAATGGAAAAAAAAAAAAAAAAGGAAAAAGCTAAATGTGGTGGTTGGTGCCTGCTGTTTCAGCTACTCCAGAGGCTGAGGTAGGAGGATCTCCTGAGCTCCAGAGCTGGAGATTAGAGTGAACTGAGATGGAACCACTGCCCTCCTACCTGGCTGACAGAGTGAGACCCTGGCTCAAGAAAATAACAATCATTATCATCATGTTTGGGTCTCTGAGGTCCATGTATGAGGAGGCGTTGTTCTAGGGCTTCCTAGTTGGAAGAACAAAGGCACATGGGCCTTGAGCATCCTTTGGATGGGGAGCTGTTTTCAGAGAGAAGAAAGAAACCCTTTTAAGAGACTATAGTGGATTCATACCAAATCCTGAAGTGGATATAACTTAGGATTTTTGCTCATATGTCATTTTAAGGAGATACAACAGTCTTCCCTTACAATACTCTATCCTGAAGGTCCCGGGCTTTCTAAGAGTACTGGAGTAGTTGCCCTTGTAAACATTTAGTACTTTTCCATAACTTTTCCTGGGGAATCAAGCACCTCCTTTCCAGCTTGTAAAAATAAAAATGAAATTTAAAAAGTTTTCTTCTCTAAAATGACTCTTTTTACTTTCCTACCAAGACTGTTTCATGTCGGGGAGTGATGTTTGATGATGTCAGAATGGTAACACACTCTAGGAGCTGCATGGAAAACTAAGAGAAGCACAGACCCCAGATACCCCATCTAATCTGGGCACTCCTTTCCACGCCTTCACCTCCAAGGAACGGCCCCATTGTAAACTAGGTTTATGGCTGAAATAACATGTTTCTTTCTGTTTTATGTTTCTCTAAAACAGAAATACATATGATGACAATACATATTCTTATTAGATAATGTTCAATTGTTACTTTATTTTCCAAATTATTCTATAAGAACACAAAAATTAGAAATAAAATTCCCTCTCAGTGTAGGATTTGACCATTAAATATTTTGCGTAATTGAACATCATTTGTAATTATACTGACATGTAATTGACCCAATACCCTGAATATAAGATAAACGGTAACAAATGTATAACCTACTAGAAGAAAACGGGCATATCCTCATTGACAACGGTTAACCCAGTGATTTTTAGAATATGTCCCAAAAGCAGAGACAGCAAGAGGGAAAATACATATATGGATTGCACCCAAATGAAAAACAAAAAATCTGCAGAGCCGACAAAACAATCAACACCATGAAGAGACAGAATCAAAAAGAGAGAAAATATTTGCAAACCCTACATCCAATAAGGAATTAACTATTTACTGCCCAAAATATACTAGGAACTCCAAGGACTCAAAACCAAGAAACAATACAATTTAAAAACTGGGCAAAGGAACTAAATAATAGACATTTCTGAAGAGAAGCCATGAAGGTGGCCACCAGGTATATATCCATATATACCTGCTGTTACTAGTATATATATATATATATATATATATATATATATATATATACTCAATGTCACTAATCTCCAGAGAAATGCAAATAAAAACTGAAAGAAGATAACACCTTACATTCATTAGAATGTCTATGATCAAAACATCAAAGACAGCACTTCTTAATGAGGATGTGGAGGAAAGGGAGCCCTTGCATTATTCCTGGGAATGTAAATTAGGGAGCCATTATAGAAAACAGTATGGAACTTCCTCCACAAACTAAATAAATAGAGCTACCATATGATCCAGCAAGCCCACACTGGGAGGGGTATATCAAAAGGAAATGAAATCAGTCTATTGAAGAGATATCTGCACTCCCACATTGATTGCATCACTACTTACAAGACCTAAGATAGGGAATCCACCTAAATGTCCAAAAGCAGATAACAGGAGGAGGAAAATCTGACATATATACACAAGGGAATACTATACAGCCTTAAAGAAGAAGGAAATCTTGTCATTTGTGACACATGGGTACACCTGGAGAACATCATGCTAAGTGAAATAAGTTAGGCATAGGTAGGAACACAAACACCACATAATCTCAATGCTATGTAGAATGTCACAAAGGTAGTCTGATGGATGTAAAAGAGAAGAAAGGTGGTTGTTTGGGGCTGTGGTGGTGGGGGTGGGGAATTTGAGAAGACATTGGTCAAAATACAGAACATTTCAATTACATAGGGAGAATAAGTTCCAGGATTATTGTATAACGTGATGACTATAGTTAACAGTAGATCGTATTTTGAAAAATGCTATTAACATGGATGTGCAGTGTTCTCACCACAGTAATATATATGTGAGGTAATGGATGTCAATTACCTAGATTTAGACATTAGACAATGTGCACATACTTTAAAACAGCACTTTGTACATAAGAAATATATACAACGAGGTGTGTCCACACTTTAAATATGAATACACAAGTTAATAGTTGAGTGGTTGCAAGGGACTGAGAGTGAAGGAGAAGTGCAGCGACTGGACAGAGTACAATTGTATGGAAGTGAAAGTAGTCCATAGAATACAATAACGGTGGATACATGTAATTATGCCTTTGCTAGAATCCATGGAATATACAACACCCAAGTGAATCCTAAGGAGAGCTTTGGTGTTGGAGTCAGAGTCGTGTGTCCATGTAGGTTGAATGGTTGTAGACAATGTAGCACTCTGGGGTAGAAAGTTGATAGTGAAGGGGGCTCTGCATATGTGTGGGGAAAGGATACTGGGGACCTCTGTTCCTTCTGCCCAATTTTCACGTGAAAACGTAAGGTTTTTTATAAAATGAGCTCTATTTTTAAAACAGAAACGTGAACTTATTTTGTGAGTATTGATTATCCTGGAAATTCCTGTTCTGTGTGTGGTACATGCATTGCATGCATGGGCATTAAATGTATACTATAAGTTATCAGAGAAGCCTGTGCAATGTGTGTTGAAATAGGGGCCTTTGGTTGGTGTGTTGTTTATTTGTTTGTTTGTTTTGCTTTACTCTACTTTGCTTTTTCTCATGAAGCCAGTAGTATGAAAGTAGCAGCTGAGACCTCGGTTCAGCAGCTCAGTGAACTCAGGGCTGGCTTCACCGGGCTTCACAGCATTTCCAAAGCGGGCAGTGGAAAGAAGGCTCACCCCCACATCAAGGTAAATAAGGAACCAGGGGGGGCTTCAGTGACAGGCACATATGACCATTTGATCGAAAATCCTCAGCTTCCCCCAAAGGCTATGCGCAGATTTCCATGAATGTGGCTTTGGGAGAGAAAAATGCCCCCAGACCATCCCTGATAGAGGAGTGACCATTTCAGTTTGCATCTTCTCCTGCTGGTAAGACTGGGGTGGGTTGGAAGGGGCTCAGTGTGCGCGAGCGTCTTGTACACGGATTTCAACTCACAGGCTCTCTGAATCCTGTCCACAGCCCTACCGCCCTTGCTCTCTGAGGCCAGCGCCGCCTGCAGTGGGCCAGGCTCAGCCCAAGGAGAGGGGAGAGGCCACTGCCCACCCCCATGGGGCCCATCAAACAGACCGCCCGCAAAGCCACCACCTGGCAGGCCCCCGGGAAGCCCCCGGCCACAAAAGCCGTCGGCAAAAGGGCGCCCTCTAAAGGAGGGATCGAGAAGTCTCACCTCTGCAGGCCTGGCCCCACGGCGCTGCGTGAAATCAGAAAGTACCAGAAGTCCACTCAGCTGCTCCAGAGCAAGCTGCCCTTCCAGCCCCTGGTGTGCGAGATCCCCGGGCCATCAGCCGGGACCTGGGCTTCCAGGGCGCGGCCATTGGTGCTTTCAGGGGACCAATGAGGCCTACCTGGTGCGCCTCTTTGAAGACACCAACCTGTGTGTCATCCATGCCAGGAGCGTCCCAATTACGCCAAAAGACATGCAGCTGGCCCACAGCCTCCGTGGAGAGGGTGCTCAAGAGCCCACGCTCCTGGGAAATCCTGTATTGTAATCCTTCTCTCTGTTAATGATAGATATGATGTTAGAGGTTGTGTTCAGTATCGGCATCATTTCCCGCACGGGGTTTAAAAGTAGCTAAGCATATGATTGAGAGTAAAAACCGAGGCAGAAATCACAGGTAGTGACTGTTTTTCTATTTTCTTTTAATTGGAAATTTTCAATCTACAATGAAGAGTTAATGCATTCATGTCAAGTGGAAATGCCTGAGTGAACACGTGTCAGTAGTTCAAATCAAGAACAATTGTGAAAAAACTGGTTCCTTAATTTTATTGAAAACCAAATCAACTTATTGGTGTCAAACCGATAATGTCTCCTGTGATTGATCAAACAGCAGATGAGATCCGCACTTTGGCTTTCTCCATGTGCAGTTCCATGTTCGCAATGTTCCCTGTCGCCTGGGCTGTTCCTCCTAGTTTGCTATGAACATACATTGATCGCTACTTTCTACAATATGAATAGACCCTGTATCCACAAGTCACTTCACATTTTTGTGAAGGATTGGCAGAATAACCAGTGTGGGTGTGTCTGTGGTGGGAAAGGGAGAGAGCCACCCTGTAGAAGTCCGATGCATTCCGTCAGGTGCAGGTCAGTGTCCTAGAACCAGGTTACTGCCATGGACATGGCTGTAATGACCCAGATCTTTGTTGGGGAGGTGGTAGGAGAAGCCCTGGACGTGTGTGAGATGTGGGAAAATGTCCCTGCTACATCCCGGGCATTGGAAAAAGGCCTTTCACAGGGGACAGCCCAGGTGCCACTTCCCCAACATCCAGTACAAAAATAAAATAAAATAATCATCTTCCTCTGGGAAGATATTGGTCTCACCCAGATGAAGGCAGCAGCTGGTTTCAGAATCCCTTTCAATCATATTCATATCTCAGACTAGGCACAGTGGCTCATTTATGTAAAACCAACACTTTGGGCAGCCAAGGGCGGCAGATCGATTGAGCTCAGGAGTTCCTGTCCAGGCCAGGAATCTTGGCAAAACCTCCTCTCCAAAAAAAAAAAAAAAATTAGCTGGGTGTGGTTGCTGGTGCCTGTGGTTTCACCTACTCGGAGGCTGAGGTGGAAGGACTGATTGAGCTCTGGCGGTGGAAGTCAGAGGGAGCCAAATTGACATCATTACCCTTCCACCTGGCCAACAGAGTAAGACTCCATCTCAACAAACTAACAATCATTGTCATTATATTTGGTTCTCTGAGGTCCACGCATGAGCAGGTGATTTTCTGGGTCTTCCTAGTTGGAGGAAGAAAGGTGCATGGGCCTTGGGCATCCTGTGGATGGGGAGCTGTTTTCAGAGAGAAAAAAGACATCCTTTTAAGAGACTATGGTGGATTCACACTCAATCTTGAAGTTGCTATGACTTTGGATGTTGTTGCTCAAATGTGATTTTAAAGAGATAAACAGAACGTCTTCCCTTACAATACTCTATCCAGAAGGTCCCCGGGGGGCTTTCTAAGGGCACTGGAATAGTTACCTTGTAAACATTTAATACTTTTCCATAACTTTTCCTGGGAAATCAACCAACTGTTTTTCAGCTTGCAAAAATAAAAATGAAATTAAAAATTAGTTTTTCCGGCCGGGCGCGGTGGCTCACGCTTGTAATCCCAGCACTTTGGGAGGCCGAGGAGGGCGGATCACGAGGTCAGGAGATCCAGACCACGGCGAAACCCCGTCTCTACTAAAAATACAAAAAATTAGCCGGGCGTGGTGGCGGGCGCCTGTAGTCCCAGCTACTCGGAGAGGCTGAGGCAGGAGAATGGCGTGAACCCGGGAGGCGGAGCTTGCAGTGAGCCGAGATTGCACCACTGCACTCCAGCCTGGGCAACAGAGCGAGACTCCGTCTCAAAAAAAAAAAAAAAAATTAGTTTTTCCTCTAAAATGGATTTTTTCACATTCAGACCAAGATTGTTTTATGTCACAGAGTGATTTTTCATGATGTTAGGATGGTAACACACTCTAGGAGATGCATGAAAAACTAGACAGAGAAACACAAACCCCAGAGACCCTGTCTAATCTCTTCATTCATTTACACACATTTGCCTTCAAAGAGCTGGTCCCAGTGTAACCTATATTAATGGCTGAAATAACATATTGATGTGTGTTTCGTGCTTGTCTAAAACAGAAATGCATACAATAACAACATATTGTTAATACTAGATGATGTTTTATTTTTAGTTTATTTTTCAGATCATTGTATTAAAAATATAATGTCCTCTCATTGTAGGATTTGAGCATTAAATATTTTGTGTAATTGAAGCCTATTTGTAATTATGCTGACATGTAATTGCCAAATACCCAGTATATAAGATAAACAGTAATAAATATATAGCAAAAATAAAATGGAGTTCCAGTTTTCAGGGTGACACCTAAGGAAATTCCATGGCATCACTCTATCTTCACAATCAGAAAAAAACTGAAAAAGGAAGGAATCAATATCTCCTTTGAAATCTTTCTGAGTGACGATATCAGGGGAAAATAAGAGAAAATAAAAAGATTTCATGGTTGTCTATCTTCAAAGTATGCCATCAAGCTGTAGGAACAAAAATGGCATAACACTGGCATAAAAACAGACACCTAAGCCACTGGATAAGAGCAGAGACTCTAGAAATCAGTCCATCCATATACAGCCAACTGATAGTTTAAAAGGGTGCCAACAACCCACCACCACAAAACCACAGTTTCTTCCATCAATGGTGATAGGTAAACCTGGTAGCCACATGAAGAAAAATGAAATTGGACCCCTTACTGTACACAAGAATAAATCCAAATAAACTAAAAACTTGAAACTATAAACCAACTAGAAGAGAACAGGGGACATCCTCATTGACACCGGTTAAGCCAAAAACTTTGGGAATACGACACAAAAGCACAGACAACAAAAGGGCAAATAGAAAACTGGATTGCATCCAACTTAAAAAAAAAATCTGCAAAGCTGACAAGACAATCAACACCATGAAGAGACAAAATCATAATGAGAGAAAATATTTGCAAACCCTACATCAGATAATGGATTAATTACTGTCCAAAATACTCTAGGAACACAAATGACTCAATAGTAAAAAACAGCACAATTTAAAAGTCGGGCAAAGGACCTAAATAACATACATATCTGAAAAGAAGACATACAATGGCCAACAGGTATGTGTATACATATATATGCTCAACATCCCTAATCATCAGAGAAATGCAAATTAAAACTGAAAGAAGATATCACCTCACACTCATTAGGATGTCTATGATCAAAAAGTCAAAAGACAATTGTTGGTGAGGATGTGGAGGAAAGGGAACCCTTGCACTATTCACGGGAACATAAATCAGGGCAGCCATTATAGAAAGCAGAATGGACGTTCCTCCAAAAATGGAAAGAATAGAACTACCATATGATCCAGCAATCCCACACTGCCAGGGATATACTGAAAGGAAATGAAATCAGTATTGAAGAGATATCTGCACTCCCATATTAATTCACAATAGCTAAGATTTGGAATTCACCCATATGTCCAAAAATCGATGACAGGATGGGGTAAATCTGATATACATGCACAATGGAATACTATGCAGTCTTAAAGAAGGACATCTTGTCATTTGTGACACATGGGTGCACCTGAAGAACATCATGCTAAGTGAAATAAGCCAGGTGCAGGAAGACAAATACCAGGTCATCTCAATGATATGTGGAATCTCACAAAGTTAATCTAATAGATGTCAAAAAGAAGAATTCTGGTTGTCAGGGGCTGGGTGGCTGTGGGTGAAGGATTGAGAAGACTTTGTCGAAATACAAAACATTTCAGTTATATAGGGAGAATAAGCTCAATGACTATATTACAACATAGTGACTGTAGTTAACAATACATCATATTCTTGAGAAGTGATATTAGCATGGATGTGAAGGGTTCTCGCCACAATAATACATATGTCAGGTAATGGCTGTCAGTTACCTAATTTAGATATTAGACAATGTGTACATACTTTATAACAGCATTTTGTACATAAGAAATATATACAATGAGATGTGTCTGTTTTAAATACAAAGAAATAAATCAATAGTTGAGTGGTTACAAGGCACTGAAAGTGAAGAAGCAATGTTTTGAACTAAATTTCAGTGTCTCTGGAAGCACTGGTAATATCACCATGTGTAGCAAACATGAAGTATCAATAGGCTCTCTCTATGCCTTTTAAACTACATATGGGTTCATTACAAATGGCGGCGTGAGGAAAGGTGGTTTTGGAATTGGTTTCTCTCTAGTCTTATATGATGCATCTATACTATATTGCTTTATAATAAAGTAAATGATCACTTGCTGACATAAAGCACAGTAGGCAGGAATAGGAGAACAGTCAACTGAGAGAAAAAAATGCTTTGTGATTTAATTTTTATTTCTGCAGTTTGGAAAGGAGTTTAACTGTTTTTGTGATGACTCACAAAAATACATATGAGCATGAAAAATACACAGGACAACAATTGGGAAACATTTCTGGAGGCTTCACTTACTGAAACCCAGACATAAGCATACAAGCTAAGACACGGCAACACCAGGCTTCAGCATGAAACTGTACAAATCTCCTGGAAAGGGCTTCCCTCTCTGAATGCAGCTACCTGTCCACAGAATGCTCGAGGCCCGGGTACCTTTATTCTTCCAACTAGAAAGACATACACAAATGCCTCAGCATGACCTCGGAGGCCCAAACATTTAGCCAAGGCTACTATGAAACAATCTGCTGTCTTCATCCAGGTAAGGGCAACTTGACATTTGAAGACACTAAGATCGTGGGTCAATCCAGGTTAGACTGAGATGCAGAAGCTCCAGCAAACACAGTCCTGTCATTGGAAGAGGAATGCAGTACTTATTCCTGCACAAACAGACCCTTCCCTCTGGCCTTGAGCCTAGAATATGATTTTTTTGTAGTTGCTGTTGGGGAAGAGGCCCTTGGGCTTTAACAGGCAAACCACCTCCCTTAAATGCTTGGGCTGCAGTGGGGGTGTTTCTCCCCACATCTCACACACATCCAGGGCCTCTTCCACCACCTCTCCCATGAAGACCTTGGCTATTCCAGCCATGGCAATGGCCACGTTCTCAGGCACCGATCTGCCAGTGATAGACTGCATCAGACCTGCAATGTGTGCTTTTGGGAAAGCTGACCGGCGACACACTTCGTAGCGGGCCAGCTGCTCCTCAGACATGGCAGACAGCAGGGTTGCCATCCTCTGAGCCTCATCTGCATCCACGGTGGGCTTCCTCTCCTTCTTTCCTTTGCTATCTGTTTTCCGTCTTTCGGCTGCAGGAGGAGCTGAGGCTGAGGCTTCATTGTCACCTTCTGTGAGGTCCATGACATCCTGACTCCTGAGCTCACCTTCCTCACCCCTGGGTTCTTCCAAGTTCCCATCTAGGTCCTCAGGGATTCCATCTTTGTTGCTGCCCTTCAGACCTCGGGGCTTGGCGAACATCTCAGCAGACGCACCTGTTTGTCTGCCTGTCTCCATGGGTGAGATTCAAGTCTGCTCCGTGACAGCAGCTGTAGAAGCAGAAGTTCCAGCTGGGGTGGTTCGATTATGGATCTGAAATGAGAAGCTTTCAAAGATTTTAGCTGCTGTGTTTCTGCTGAGCCATAGTTTAGCCACAACCGAACACAGCTCCCTGCCTCCCCTTCCCACACACAAAGACACACACTGGTTTTTCTCACTTCCACAATGTGAAGAAACTTGTGGATGGAGAGTATATTAGTTTTAGATCAATGCAGAATAAATTCTCACTAATTTTGGATATTTAAAACAAACCCCAGCTCACAGGTCAGAAGTTCTACTAGGCCAAGTGACTGCCTCCTGCTCAGGGTCACACGAGGGACCTCCAGGATGGTTCTGGCTGTGTGGTCATTGCCTTCACCTGAGAAGGGTCTGGCTTCGATCTGATTCGAGTTCCTGGCAGACTTCAATGCCTTAGGGTTGTGAAACCCAGGCCCACGTGTTTGTTCTGCCAGCTGCCGGGAGGATGCTCTGAGCTCCTACAGGTGTTGCCCAGGTCTGGGCTGTGCAGCTCCCTGGGTCTGCACAGCCAGTGCTGAAGAATCACCCACAGGGGAATGGAATCTCAGGGAGGTTCAGTCCCTTATAAAGATCTCAGATGATTGAATTAGACCCAGCACTTAACAGCTATTGGTTCAGGGTATTCCTAATCTAATCAGGGGTCTGGGTGGGCCCATCAATTCAAGGTTCCGCCCACACTCAAGGGAGGGGCAGACGCAGGGCTAGACTCTGAGGGGTGGGAAATGCAGGGGGCATTTCAGAATTCTGTCTTCCTCACAGAATCGCTAAGTTCACATTTCACAAAAATAAAGAAAACATTTACAGTAAAAATGAGACATTTTATGAAGTTGCACATTAGAAAACTTAAACGTCTGAGAGAAAAATCTCTAAGTCATAGGGAAACAAGTGGTTTATCAGATACTCTGAAAATAGACTGGGCTGGGCGAGGGGAATATGAAAATATTATTTCAATTCTATTTTATTTTATTTTATTTTATTTATTTTTGAGACAGAGTCTCGCTCTGTCCCCCAGGCTGGATTGCAGTGGCCTGATCTCAGCTCACTGCAGCCTCTGCCTCTTGGGCCCAAGCAACTCTCCTGACTCAGCCTCCAGAGTAGCTGGGACTAAATGTGCGTGCCACCACGCCAGGATAAATTTGTATTTTTTAAAGCAGAGAGGAGATTTCAGCATTTTGGCCAGGCAAAGCCACCGCCTGGCAGGCGCCACGAAGACCCTGGCCACTGCAGCCGCCGGCAAAAGGGCGCCGCCTACAGGAGGGATCAAGAAGCCTCACCGCTACAAGCCTGGCACCCTGGCCCTCCGGGAAATCAGAAAGTACCAGAAGTCCACGCAGCTGCTCCTGCGCAAGCTGCCCTTCCAGCGCCTGGTGCGACCGATCGCCCAGGCCATCAGCCCAGACCTGCGCTTCCAGAGCGCGGCCATTGGCGCCCTGCAGGAGGCCAGCGAGGCCTACCTGGTGCAACTCTTTGAAGACACCAACCTGTGTGCCATCCATGCCAGGAGCATCACAATTATGCTCAGAGACATGCAGCTGGCCCGCCGCCTCCGTGGACAGGGTGCTTAGGAGCCCACGCTCCTGGGAAACCTTGCACTCTAGAGGACTTCATTTCTGTTTGGTTGTGTTTTCTTTTTTTTCTTCCCCCTGGAACTGGTAGTTCTGATGTGAGAAATTTTGTTCTGTTTTGGTTTCTTTTCCCTCCGGGGGGTCCAAAGGTAGCTAAGCATAGGATTGCCAGTGGAAACGTAGGCAGAAATCAGGTGGCAGTTGTGTTTGTGTGTGCTTGTTAGTAAACGTCTCATCTACTTTGAGGCTCCCAAGGCACTAGTGTCAAGTGGAAATGTCTCTGTGAGCGAGTTTCTGTTCAACTCTATAAAATTATAAAGAAATCGGTTTCTGTTTTCTTTACTACGTCTGCATATGGGTTCTGTAAACAAAATAAACTTCTTATTAATGAGAGTTAAACGGTGTTTATTGCATTTTTTGAAACAATAGATTCAAGGTATATTTGGAGGTTTTATGTATCCGCCTAGATGTTTTCAGTGTTTCCTTTCTCCTGTGCTGTTTCTCCGAGTTTGCTATGAAAATACATTAAGCTTTATTTTCTAAAATGTGAATAGACTTTTCTATTTACAAGTTACTGCACATTGTGGAAGCTGTGTAGGTAAAATCCAATGGGGTATATCTGTGTGTTGAAGGGAGTGCGAGGCACCCACTAGGAGTCTGATGCAGTCCTTCCCTGGTGGTCTATATCCCGGAGTGTGATCATTGTCATGGCTGGAATGGTCAAGGCCTTGGACACAAAGGTTGTAGAAGAGGCTCTGGACATGTGTGAGATTTGAAAAGGAGATGCCCCTGAGAAAGCTTGCCTGCGCGTTCAAGTTTAAGGGCCACATTTTTATCAAGTACCAAAAAATTATGTGATTTCCAGCCCCAGACTAGAAAAGTAATCCTGCTCCTGAGGGAAGAAGTACCGGCTCCATCTTCCCATAACAGAAGACTCTGTGTGCTGGAGCTTCCGTATCTCAGTCTACCCTGGACTCACCCTCGATTTTAACACCTTCCTCAAACTCTGGCATAGTCTCACCTAGATCATGGAAGCAGCCTTTTTCATAATCACTTTGACTAAATATGTGTTCCTCCTTGAGTGAATTGAATCATTTTTCTACATCTTCCTAGTTGGAAGGAGAAAAGTGCATGGTCCTTGAGCACCTTTCGATCCGACAGCTGCTTTGAGAGAGAAACGCCTCCCAAGAGACTGTGATGGTTTCACACTGAAGCCTGAAGTTGCTCTGCCTTACGATTATTTCTGGGTTTTCTTTTCTTGTCATAATCAGTTACTAGTTCATATTTTCTGTTGGATTTTTTTAAAAAAAGAGCTTACTGATGAGATTATGGCTTTCTCATAAAAAATACTACTTTGGTGAAAGTATATTAAAATGAACAATACTTGAATTTCCGGTACTTACAAGTATAATAGTTGAACATGGCATGGTAGGTGAAAGTGAGAAGTAGAATTTGACAAACACCATTTTACCAAACATTATGTTCCCTTGAATATGTGACTAAGAAAAACTAATTAGAAAAAAGAAACACCTTATCTATCTCATTAATAGATTTGTTTAAAAGAAAATATTTTTTACAAAATGCTAGCTACGTCTTGATATTCCTAGACATGGCACTAACTTAAAATTTCATGAATCGTCTCTCTAATATTCATGTTACTTGAGAAACTGCTACAAAGGATTTGACTGCATTCATTTTATAAGAGCCCTGCCCTCTTCTCCCCTGTATATGTATGTTAGCACTCTGTGTTGTACTCTCTTCTGTAGAAAACACAAATCCATCAATTTATCATTTCAGCTTTTTTAGTTTGGGTACAACTTTTTGTGAGTTATACTTTTAAACTTTTTACTTTGTACTTTTAAAGACTAGACCCTAGATATTATGTGCTTGAGAATAGCGGAGCTAGATTGCTTAAACTTTATTTGGGCATATGCTAAGTACTTTTGTGGGGGCCAAGGCAGGCAGTGAGGATGTTAAGCTTATCCCAAAATATGGAATTATTGAAAATAGTCAAGTACAGTCACTTTACTTGTTAGAAAGCTCATCACCACCTTACCAGACACCACATTTTTCTAGGCAGTCTCCAAAGGCACATTATGAGATAGACTTTAAGAATAGTGATGAAGCTCCAGGAAAACTTTATTGTCACTAATATGTAATACAACCAGCCATGAAAGCTAACAAAGATTGTGCCTAGAAAGATACCACCTTCTACAGATTCCTTCCTCGAGAGCTGTGGCTATATAATATTACATATTGAGAAGACTTTGAATGTGTAGGGACACTGAACCTTCCCAGCTAATCCATTTTTCCTCTTTGAGAAACAGCACTGTGTTGCTGCTTCTGAGCTGACCTCTGAGATCTCGATGGGAACTTGTTTCTGTCTTCAGCAGTTCAGCCTTACTCAGACCCCACTCAAAGCATTGAGTTCTATGGGGGGCCGGAAAAACGTTCTAAGCTTGTGTGTCCAATCACCACTGTCAATGCTCTCTGCAGTGGCTCATCCCCACTTCAGGCTGCTTGGGCCAGGTTTTCTTTACTCTAGGGTTAAGAGACTGCTAGGCCTGCCACATCTGCCAGAACACAGCTCCCAAGACTCCTCAGTGCCATGGGAAAGGAATGAGCTGAGAGCAATCTAAAGACTGGGAGATATTAAGTCTCTTGGGTCTTACTTCTTTTGGTTGCTCAAGCACTTTAATTCCTGAGAGAGCCCTCCCATCTCTACCAGTTCTTCCAAGAACCTGTGCCCTCCTTGTGTCCCTCTAAGACACACTGGTCTAACTTGTTATATGCCTTTACACTGAAGTTGGTAAAACAAAATGAAAGCTAAACAATGTCAGAATATGGAGGTATGAAACAGAATTTCCCCATGCTTGGTAAAATGTAGAAATTTATGTAATGCTCAGCCAAAGATAGATTCTATGTACAATAAGTTCTATTTTAAGAGCAAAAGCTGAGTGTATGAGGAAATAAAACAACATTTTGTGGAGGTATCTTTGGCTTCAAGAAGAAAGAACAGATGTTCTTCTCCACTCAATGTGAGAGCTGAACTGTGGGGGCTTTTAGATCCTTTTTGCTTATACTCTGTGATTCAGGGGGCACATGGCAAAGGTAAACAGACTGAAATAGCACCGTGGATATCTGTGAGCTGTGCTGGGAAGGTTCACAGTGATTCCATAATAAATCTCAGGGCTTTATTCTGTGATGAAAAGTACCCTTTTCCACAGAAAAGGTAAAGTAGAGTATGAACAAGTGGAGTGTGGAATAACTTTGTAACTCCTGATAAACCTACTTTGTCTGGAATTTTAATAACTTCTTTTCCTCTGTTGCTGTACTTAGGTTTGATTTTCTGAACGGATCACTGGCAGAATGAATAAAATCAAGAATACTCTAGGCTGGGCACAGTGGCTCACGCCTGTAATCCCAGCACTTTGGGAGGCCGAGGCGGGCAGATCACGAGGTCAGGAGATCGAGACCATCCTGGCTAACACGGTGAAACTCCGTCTCTACTGAAAATACAAAAAATTAGCTGGGCATGGTGGCAGGCACCTGTAGTCCCAGCTACTTGGGAGGCTGAGGCAGGAGAATGGCGTGGACCTGGGTGGCAGAGCCTGCAGTGAGCCGAGATCGTGCCACTGCACTCCAGCCTGGGCGACAGAGTGAGACTCTGTCTCAAAAAAAAAAAAAAAAAAAAAGAATACTCTAAAGCAATGTTTTGAACTAAATTTGGGTACCTATAGAAGCACCACAGCAAACCTGAACTATCAATATGCTCTTTCTATCTGTGTCTTTTAAACTGCTTAGATGATCATTACAAATGGCTCTTTGCAGAAAGGTGGTTTTTGGATTCTGTTTCTGTCACTCTAGTCTTATAAGATGCTCCTGTATTATGTTACTTTATAAAAATGTAAAGGATCACTAGCTGACATAAAGCACAGTAGGTAGGAATATGAGAACAGTCAAATGAGAGAAAAAAATGCTTTGTGATTTTATCTTTATTTCTGCAGGCTGGAAAACAGTTTAACAGTTTAACTATTTTTAAGATGACTCACCAAAATCCATACCAGAATTTAAAATATATACAAGGACAACAAATCCAGTGCCCCTGCTCAGGCACAGCCTTCAGGGCAGAATATCACTCGGGAAAAGTTTTTGGAGGCTTCACTTATTGAAACCCAGACATAAGCATACGAGCTAAGGCACAGCAAGTCCAGGCTTCAGTATGAAACCATACAAGACTCTTGGAAGGGATTTCCCTCTCTGAAAGCAGCTATCTGTCTACAGGATGATCAAGACCCATGCATCTTTCTTCTTCCAACCAGGAAGACACATAAAAATGACTCAATATGTCCTAGGTGACCCAAATATTTAGTCAAGGCGATTATGAAACAACGCCACAGTTTGAGAAAGATTGTGGCTAAATCCAGGGTAGACAGATGCAGAAGCTCCAGCAAACATAGTCCTATCATAGCAGACTGGATGCAGTACTTATTCCTGCACAAACACAACCTTCCCTCTGGCCTTGGGCCTAGAACATGATTTTTTTGTAGTTGCTGTTGGGGAAGAGGCCCTTGGGCTTTAACCTGCTAACAGCCTCCCTTAAATGCTTGGGCTGCAGTGGGGGCGTTTCTCCCCACATCTCACACACGTCCAGGGCCTCTTCCACCACCTCTCCAACCAAGACCTTGGCTATTCCAGCCATGGCAATGGCCACGTTCTCAGGCACCGATCTGCCAGTGATAGACTGCATCAGACCTGCAATGTGTGCTTTTGGGAAAGCTGACCGGCGACACACTTCGTAGCGGGCCAGCTGCTCCTCAGACATGGCAGACAGCAGGGTTGCCATCCTCTGAGACTCCTCCGCATCCACGGTGGGCTTCCTCTCCTTCTTTCCTTTGCTATCTGTTTTCAGTCCTTTGGCTGCAGGAGGAGCTGAGGCTGAGGCTTCATTGTCACCTTCTGTGAGGTCCATGACATCCTGACTCCTGAGCTCACCTTCCTCACCCCTGGGTTCTTCCAAGTTCCCATCTAGGTCCTCAGGGATTCCATCCTTCTTGCTGCCTTTCAGACCTCGGGGCATGGCGAACATCTCAGCAGACGCAACTGCTTGCCTGCCTGTCTCCATGGGTGAGATTCAGCTCTGCTCCATGACAGCAGCTGTAGAGGCAGAAGTTCCGGCTGGGGTGGTTTGATTATGGATCTGCAATGAGAACCTTTCAAAGATTTTAGCTGCTGTGTTTCTGCTGAGCCATAGTTTAGCCACAACTGGACACAGCTCCCTGCCTCCCATTCCCACACACAAACACACACACTGGTTTTTCTCGCTTCCACAATGTGAAGAAACTTGTGGATGGAGAGTATACTAGTTTTAGATCAATGCATAATAAATTCTCACAAATTTTGGATATTTAAATCAAACCCCAGCTCACAGGTCAGAAGTCCCACTAGGCCGAGTGACTGCCTCCTGCTCAAGGTCGAACAACGGACCTCTAGGGTGGGCCTGGCTGCATCGACGTTGCCTTGACCTGGGAAAGGTCTGGCTGTGATCTGATTCCGTGGTGGAATTCGATGCCTTAGGGTTGTGAGACCCAGGCCCGCTTGTCTGTTCTGCCTGCTGCTGTGAGGATGCTCTCAGCTTCCGAAGTTTCTCCCAGGTCTGGTCGTGGGGCTCCCTGGATCTGCAGAGCCAGCATAGGAGAATCACCCGCATGGGGAAAGGGGGGCAAATCTCCCTCTGGCTGGAGAGCTCTGTCATTTCAGGGGTTATAAGCAGAAATAAATGGCAACTCAAAGAGTGGAAACCATCCAGAACTTGAAAATTAACCCCTGAAATAAAACAGAGACACATAATCTTTTAATAAAAATCAACTACTGTATATAATTAGCTCTCATTATGATAGTGCAGATGATTGAATTAGACCCAGTAGTTAATGTCCATTGTTTCAGGGTATTCCTAACCCAATCAGGGATTTGTAGGCACATTAATGTCATGGTTTCATCCACACTCAGGGGAGGGGCAGATGCAGGGCGTGCCTCTGAGGGGCAGGAAATGCATGGGACATCTCAGAATTCTGTCTGCCTCAGATATTCTGAATGTTTGCATTTCACAATAATAAAGAACATATTTTCTCTGAAAATTTGACATTTTATGAAGTTGCATGTTAGACAACTTAAATGTCTGAGCAAAAATCCCCCATTGATTTGGCAACAAGTCATTTGTCAAGTACTCTGAGGATAAACTGGGCTGGTAAGGGGAATATGGAAATATTTATTTCAATTTTTATATTATATACATATATGTATACACACGTTGCAGAGAAGCACATAGGAGATAAAATTATTTCAAGCACAAAAATACGTATCACATTCGGAGAAAATTATGTTGGGTAAAAAGCATAAAATTAGTTCAGAAGATAAAGTAGACACTAAAATACCTGACTTTTAAAGACCTTTCATATATTTTAAAATATTTGGTAGGAGATATGAAATTACCATATTATTGCCACTATGCTGAACATATTTAAAATAATGATCTAGTTATTTTATTTTTAAATAACAAAATTTGCAATATGTCAAACATCTTTTGCAACTATTTAAACTTGTAATGAAAACTTAGATGTCTACATAAAAATATATGAGGACTATAAAGATTTAAAAGCTTTTAAAGATTGAAAACCAATGCCCCCCATACTTTGTTTATGCCATTAATTACTAAACTGAGAATTACTCAACTTCTCAGTTCAATAAATTAATATAAATGTTAAACTTAGAATTACTCAAATTCTAAGCAATTTGCCTTCTCAACATTTCTTTCCTAATTCTGATTTTGCTGGTCCTAAAAGAATCTGAGAACTTGGCAGCACTTCACTGCATATGAAGATATTAGTCTGTACTTGAATCAAGTAGTTGAAGCATTCTTTTGATGGGTTTTATTTTTCATTGAGAAAATAAAAAATAAATTTATATTTTATTATATTGTCCTCTAATTAACATCATACTAAGTATTAAAGAAACTAGATTTTAATACTTCAATGTAAAAATTGGTCCATGTTTATATGGGCTTCTTTGACTTGCCTTCTGGTATTTAATTGAATGCAGAACATGATAGCAAGACCTGGAACTCACGTGACAATGATATTTAATACAAGTTCATTTAATACTAACATTGTTGAAAATTTTTCCTTGCTATAACATTAAGGATAATCTAATCACTTGGATTACTGGTGCTTCCGGAGTAAGATTAACAATGAGAATAACATAGTGATAGTCTTCAATAAATAGAGCTGAAAATGGAATCCATGACAGTCAATGAAAAGAGTGACTCAAAGTTCTGAGACCTCATTATACCTTGATACTAAGTAACCAGCTTTACTTAACTCACCTGAGGGGGCATGAATGTGGTATAAGAACACCTGTGAAAGTCATGCATCATCCAACACCTTCACTTCCCTATCTCAGCAACACATATTTACATCACAGCCTTTGCAAGCCACCTAAGGCTTTCCCTTTTCAATATTTACTAGTACGTAAGGCATGAGCAGTAGCTTATAAGCAGAAACAAATGGTAACTCAAAGAGGGAGAACCATCCAAAACTTGAAAATTAACCCCTGAAATAAAACAAACAGAGATACATAATCTATTAATAAAAATCAACTATTGTTTACAGTTATCTCTCATTATACTCTAAGGAGAGACTGAATGTATCTAAGCTTTTTATATCCCCCATTTCTCTCTTAAAGACTATGTGATTCTTTACCTACAGGCTAGAGAAAGGCCTACATTTATGATTTCTAAAATGAAGTGGGGATGAAAAGGATATATACCCCAAGAACTATGCAAGATAATTGAGGCATAAAGAAAAAAATTAATGTCCATTTATGCTTATTTTTATCTAAAAAGCAAGAATTAAATTTCTAATATTTAATATACAAAATATAGCACATAAATAAAGTTTATAAGTAACAAGATATATGCTGGGTTATTCCAAAATATTTTACTGGCTCACACCTATAATTCCAGCATTTTGGGAGGCCAAGGCAGGCAGATCACTTGAGCCCAGGATCTGGAGACCAACCTAGGCAAGATAGTGAAAACCTGTATTTATTGCAAAAACCTCAAATGCTTTTGCAACAGGCTAATACAAAAATTAATAAAATTATCCAAGCGTGATGGCCTGTGCCTGTAGTCTCAGCTACTTGGGAGGCTGAGGTGGGAAGAAGTGAGCAGAGATTGCACCCCTGCCCTCCAGCCTGCGTGACAGGGCAAGACTCAGCCTCAGGAAAAAAAAAAAGGTACATGATCTTCTGCAAGATTAGATAACCTTCCATGTAAACTATCACAGACGGGGGAGAACCAGCTCACATTTTATAGTGCTCCAGAGAAAAATTAATTACAGACACTTTCTAAGCATCAGTGTCAGGATAATTTTTGAATTGCTTTTTAAAAGGATAAAAGCACTTAAAATTTTTTCAACTAAAAAGTGTCATCATTCTTCATCCCATTATGCTTATTTCAGAGCATTATTCTTGCTCTGAAATCCCTTGTAATGTTTTTAAAGCGTTTCTTCCATTTCTGATCTATGCCCAATTAAATTAAAAAAAAATTATGCCAGAACTGCCATTATTATTTTGCAGAATGTTTGCAAAAGCATTCATGACAATCAGAGCCTTTCTGGATACATCTATAAAGGTGCTGGCAGAGGAAAGTGGTAAAACTCTTACTCCCCCAAAATAATGATGCGGCTCTGGTTTTCAAATTAAAAATAAGAAAGAAACATACCAATTAGGTGGCTGTTTTTCAGATCCTTGACAGGCTCTTTTTAGACGTATCCTCTTTTTTGAATACATACTCAAAAAATATTTTCAACAAATATCTATTGAACATTTTTCTACATGCTATGTATTGTGGAGGAAATGGCATGAATATGTACAAAATTTAAACTCTTCCTCCCTAGACATGAAAGATCTGATATTTTAAAGTATTTTTTATTTTTTTTTAATTTTATCCCTGGCAGGGGAATTTCTTAACTGTCATGGTCTTTCAGAAAACCGGTCAATGCCTTGGATGCCCTAAATCTACCAAGCAAAGTTCCAGCATTTATTTCCTACTTGGTTTATCCTGTTGTAACTTCTTTAATTATTACACAGATACTGAATTTAAACACATAATTGAAAGTGTTTATGATATTCAGAGACCATAAGTGTTTCATTTTATTGTCGCAAAATTTCTTGTTGGGTATCAAATAGGTATAAGCAGAAGTTAGCTCTCTGATGACTCTAAAACGAATCTGAAGTTTACAAAAACCAACACCGTGCTTACAAATTATTTTGATGCTTCCTTTTTTAGCTGAACAATATAAAAGGGAGATGGAAAAGGAAGATGAGTTCCCTTCATGGTAGAACATAGAAGCTACATGGACGGGGAAGATTGATTGCAACTCTTCATTCTACCAGATCTGAATCGACTCTGCTCTCTAGTGGGCACCCCTATCCTTTAACTTCGGGGTATGGAAAGATCAAGACAGAAGAAAATAAGAAGAAAATAAGGGGCAAGGGAACAGAAAAGAAAGAGCGGTATGCTCTATAGGAACTGGCATTTCCTTAGGAGTGGAACAAGAAAATTCAAACCCAACTACGCCCCTCCGTCCCCTAACCTCTCCCTATAGAAGCAAGCTGCCTCCTCTCAACCACTGTACTGAGATCTCTAACAATGCTGTGCTAGCTTTCCCCTGCCTTGCTCCTCTAACAGCTCTCCTCCCATCCTTGAATAATGAGAATCAGCTGACAAACTCTGGGTCTAAGAGATCTATATGCTTCATTTGTTTTTAGCATTGGACATGAAGATCCAAGGGGGTGACAATCACAGAGCATGGTAAGAAACACGTATTTATTCCTAAAGGCTTTCAGGTTGACTGTAGGGTGCATTTACATTGGATGATTTGATTTCTGGGGTGTGTGTGTGTGCATGTGAGCATGTATGTGTTGTGTAACGGTTGTATTACCACTAAAACTCTCTGGAATATAGTAAGACCAATTTAGATTTAACACTTCGGTTAGTTGGTTGATTTTATTTTATTTTTTCTCCATAAAAATAAATGATTCTTTTATTTTATAATTTCTGTTTAGGTACCATCACTGAGTGTTATTAAAAAGGGAAAAAAATGCAAGCTAAAAAGAAAAAAAAAGGGAGAAAAAGGTAATTACCAACAAATTGTTAAGAGTATATACATCTGTTTTTTTAACATTGCTTATTAGCATTTATTCCATAAGTATTTAGTGTTCACTGAGATTATAGCAATAATCTCTGGCTTCTCAGCAGACCACATTGTCACCTCCCTCAAAAAATTATATATATGTATAATATACAGTACTTATATCTATTATATATTATACTTACATATAATTTTTATATATAGGTATGTATATCTATATGCCTACATAGATATATACACACCTATATGTGTGTGTGTGTATATTTTATATATATATATATATAAAGCACATATATATCAGATGGAAACGCGTCAGTTCCTACCCTTAAAACTGTCTACATCTGTATCCAGATCAGAGCTTTCAGATTTCTCTGTTCCCTTTCATCACAATGATGATTCCTCCCCCACCTATAAATTATTCTCTACCTGTGGTCTAAGTCCCACAGTAGCCTCTCTGAAAACATCCCTTGTTTATTTATTTCTGTCTTTCCTCTCTACCACCTTTATCCCAGAAGCGGTTAAATACTGTCAAATATCTCCTGCCTTGAAAATAATTAACTTCACTCTCCTCATCTACCCACTAGCTATTGGCTCTTCTCCTCCCACCTAAGAACTGGGCTCCTTCTGAGAGTCGTCAATCCGGCCTGTCTCCTCTTGGTCAACTTCTGCTGACTTCTCAAGTCTTGCTTCTGCCTTCATCATGCCACTGACACTCCTCTCATATGTCAAATGCAGGATTTGACAATGTTCACCACTCACTTCCTTTAAAAAAATATCCTCTTCCTGTGGCTTCTGGATCAGGTTCCCAAGCTATTCTAGGTTGATTTCCCCGTGTTGACATACTTCCTTTTTTTTTTTGAGACAGAGTCACCCTGTCGCCCAGGCTGGAGTGCAATGGTGCCATCTCGGCTCACTGCAACCTCCACCTCCTGGGTTCAAGTGATTCTCCTGCCTCAGCCTCCCAAGTAGCTGGGATTACAGGTGCACGCCACCATGCCCAGCTAATTTTTTGTATCTTTAGTAGAAACGAGGTTTCATCATGTTGGTCTTGAACTCCTGACCTTGTGATCCACCCGCCTCGGCCTCCCAAAGTGCTGGGATTACAGGCGTGAGCACCGCGCTAGGCCAACACACTTCTAAGTCTCCTACTGAGCTCATCTTTTTCTAGTTGGGCGAATGGTCATCAATTATCAGGGTCACTCTCTCAGCCTCTTACTTTCCTCTTTTTCCTGTTCTCCTGACAACCTCATCCATTCTTGCCTCTTACAACCATCACTATGCTAATGAATACACCTCCCTTTTTCTCCCTTCATTTTCAGCCCATAGAATTTCAAAAATTGAAGAAACACAATGGAAAGAGGAATAAAAAATTGTATTCCTCACACCATAGGTCTGGCGCCAACTTTGAAGTTGTTTTATTTCCCCAAAACTTTGTAGCATTTATGCATCTAAACATTGCATTACAGGCTTTGGTTGTGATGATCTTGATAAAAGCAGAATTCTTTGCACAGTATATGTTTTTAAACTGGAGATTAAATTGTCAACAAACTGCTTATTATATGTTTAGTAATATGACAAGAGGTTAGATGATGTTAACTTTGAATTGAATTATTAAATGTTGAATCTGGGTAATGAGTGCATAGGGACACATTATCTAGCATGTGTTTAAATTTTCCATAATAAAAAGTTTCTTTTTAATTTCTACCCTCATAGTGCTTATGTGCTACTTTACAAAATACAGAATTCTCAATTCAAAGGAATTGAACCAAAAATTAACCTAATCCCATCACTCTTCAATGGGACTAGAGAAACTAAGTGACTTTTTCATGTTTTCTAGTTTCTTACACAAAAGTATTGATGAAAATGACAGCATATAGACTCATCTATTAAATATGAAATTTAACCAGGGATGACTGTGTATTGAGCCCTTTCCAAGGGTCAAGAGAATTGAGATGAATCATTTGTGCAAAATTTATACTACAGCCTTTGAACCAGTGAACAAGCTAGAATAATGTAGAACATTTAGGGCAGACATCTTTAAGGTTCACTATAAAAATCGCAGAGAAAGGAGCACACCACAAAAGCCTTCCACTCCTGACAACATGGAAAACATGGATCTCTGAATCAGCTTCGAGAAGGTGACAGCTTTGGGTTTTGTGCTTTGAGGACACCTCATTTAAAAATGAAGGTGCCTTGCGTGTGCACTGAACACCTTCCCAAATGTTGTCACCTTGCCTGCAGGAATTTTTTTTTTTTTTTTGAGATGGAGTCTCGCTCTGTCACCCAGGCTGGAGTGTGATGGCGCGATCTTGGCTCATCACAACCTCCTCCTCCCAGGTTCAAGCGATTCTCCTGCCTCAGCCTCCTGAGTAGGTGGGACTACAGACGTGCACCACCACGCCTGGCTAATTTTTGTATTTTTAGTAGAGACGGGGTTTCTCCATGTTGGCCAGGCTGGTCTCGAACTCCCGACCTCGGGTGATCTGCCCGCCTCGGCCTCCCAAAGTGCTGGGATTACAGGCATGAGCCACCGCACCTGGCCTCCTGCTTGAATATCTTAAACACTCCTATCAACATAGGTGCCTGTAGTGGGCTGAATGGTGGCACCCAAAAAGATGCACATCCAGTATCATCTGTCTGGGCTCTCAGTGCAATCACATGTTCTGGGCTCTCAATGCAACCACCTGTATCCTTTTAGGAAAGGGTCTGAGTTTGGGGACAGACACACAGAGGAGAGATACACATAAGAGGAGTAGGTGACATGAAGATGGATCAAGGAGAGACACAGCCACAAGCCAAGGGACAGCTGCAGCCACCAGAAGCTGGAAAAGGAAAGGATCACTTTCATCCCTAGAACCTCTGGGGAGTAAGGCTCTGCTGATACCTTAATTTCAGACTTCTGGTCTCCAGAATGTGAGGAAAGTAATTTCTGTTGTTTTAAGCTGTCTAGTGTGTGCTGATGTGTTACGGCAGCCCTGGGAAACTAATGCAGTGCTACGTTTCCTTCCTTCTGTTAAAGCTACTCAGCTATGCAACATGCTACTGGCTGCTACCTTAGAGTTGAAGAGAATTTGCATCTCTAATAACATGATGACAGACTTTAAGAGGATTCCTTCAAGAACTTATTTGCATGAAGTAAAGATTCAGTCTTCGAGTTTTCAATATTCATCACATGAGGCTATGAGAAGGTCCCTTACTCTTCACTGCATGGGCCTCAGTGTGGGAGGGGGTGTGGAGTGAGTTCTTAACATCTGCAGATAGAGCAGAGTTCACCTAAACACTTACTGATCCGTATCATGAGCAAAGTGGTGTGCTGTCACTGCTACTGTAATGGGCACGGCTGAGGACTGGTCCTATGACTTTCCGCAGCTCAGAAGGATGCTTAATGGCATTTTGAAACAGGACTGCTTCTATAATTGGCAGGAACCTGTGAAAGATAAAAATGTAGTGCTTCTTGTTCAAAAATTATCCAGAATATCAAAACAGGAGAGAATTAAGTCAAGTACCGGGCTCTTCTGAGAATGGGACCCTGTGCAACTGCAAAGATCAAATGTCCGTGAAACCAGCTGTGGTTAGACATACTCAGTTCAAGGAGAGTGTACTGTCAGGGAAAAACCTTCAGAGATGATTCTTCCAGCAAAAAAAAAAAAAAAAAAAAAAAGTGGGGAGTGGAACAAGCTTCCCCTATACCTCAGTGTGGCAGAGACCCAGGGGCAGAATACCCTGGCAGCTGGTGAAGACAGAACCTCTCAGAACAGAATGAGAGGCAACGAGCCACAGTACTTCTCCCAAACAATTAGAGACGGTGATGAGAAATAAACTGAAGCTCAGCCTGGTGATGGGTATCAGAGGAAAGCAAGAGCGCCTTAGCAACATAATTAACAAAGGCTCTAATCTGGCCTTGAGCAAGCATATGTATTAACAAGCTAAATATAGATAGATATTAGTACACAGTAATAACATCAAACATATTAATATGTATATGCTAACATATTGAAATTTATGTACATATACATGTATATCTATCTTTTAGCTATTTTCTCCTTATTATCTTTATCCCATAGCATTTAAATACTGCCAAATATTACATATTACATGTATATACTACTATTTCATATCTATTAGTATACAATACTATTTTATGTAATATATTTAATATTTTATAAAATTATATATAAGTTATCTTATACAATATATGATTGTGTATGTAATACATGTGGCTTTTTTTTGGGACAGAGTCTCGCTCTGTCATACAATATATGATTGTGTATGTAATTCATGTGGCTTTTTTTTTTGAGACAGAGTCTAGCTCTGTCATACAATATATAATTGTGTATGTAATACACGTGGCTTTTTTTTTTTTTTTTTTTTGAGACAGTCTTGCTCTGTCACCCAGGCTGGGGTGCAATGCCGTGATCTCGGCTCACTGCAACCTCCACCTCCCAGGTTCAAGCAATTCTCCTGCCTCAGCCTCCTGAGCAGCTGGGACTACAGGCGCATGCCGCCATGCCTGGCTAAATTTTTGCATTTTAGTAGAGACGGAGTTTGTGTGCCCAGGCTGGTCAGGAACTCCTGAGCTCAGGCAATCTGCCTGCCTTGGCCTCCCAAAGTGCTGGGATTACAGGCGTGACCCACTGCGTCCGGCCAATACATGTGTATTTTATACTATGGAAGGACCTCATGGGTGCACTGAAGGAAGCATTTAGACCAGTGAATTTTTTTTTAACATTTACCTTAGGTTTGGGGGTACAAGTGAAGGTTTGTTAAACAAGTAAAAACGTGTCATGGGGGTTTGTGGTACATAGTATTTCATTACCTGGGTACTAAGCCCAGTACCCAATAGTTATCTTTTCTGCTCCTCTTCCTTCTCCCACCCTCCACCCACAGGTAGACCCCAGTGTCTGTTGTTTCCTTCTTTGTTTTTTGGTTTCTCTTTTTCACAAGACACAGTTTTACTGTCACCCAGGCTAGAGTGCAGTGGCACGATCTCAGCTCACTGCAACCACCTCCCAGGTTCGAGTGATTCTTGCACTTCAGTCTCCTGAATAGCTGGGATTACAGGCATGCACCACCAGCCTGACTAATTGTTGTATTTTTAGTAGAGATGGGGTTTCACACCATGTTGGCCAGGCTGGTCTCAAACTCCTGACTTCAGGTGATCCACCCGTCTTGGCCTCCCAAAGTGCTGGGATTACAGGCGTGAACCACCATGCCAGGCTATTGTTTCCTTCTTTGTGTTTATAAGTTCTCATCATTTAGCTCCCACTTATAAGTGATAACACGCAGTAGTTGGTTTCCTGTTCTTATTTTAGTTTGCTAAGGATAATGGCCTCCGGCTCCACCCATGTTCTCTCGAAAGACATGATCTCATTGTTTATGGCTGCATGGTATTCCGTGGTGTATATATACCATATTTTCTTTATTTAATCTGTCATTGATGGGCATTTAGGTTATTTCCTGTCTTTGCTATTGTGAATAGTGCTGCAATGAACATTTGTGTGCATGTGTCTTTATGGTAGAATTATTTTTGTTTCTCTGGGTATATAAGCAGTAATAGGATTGCTGGGTCAAATGGTAGTTCTGCTTTCAGCTCTTTGAGGAATCACCATACTGCTTTCCACAATGGGATTTACACTCCCACCAACAGTGTATACATGTTCCTTTTTCTCCACAACCTTGCCAGCATCTGTTATTTTTTGACTTTTTCATAATAGCCATTCTGACTGGTGTGGGATGGTATCTCATTGTGGTTTTGATTTGCACTTCTTTGATGATGAGTGATATTGAACTTTTACTCATATGCTTGTTGGCTGCGTGTAGGTCTTCTTTTGAGACGTGTACGTTCATGTCCTTTGCCCACTTTTTCATGGGGTTGTTAGTTTTTCTCTTGTAAATTTGTTTAATTTCCTTATAGATGCTGGATACTAGACCTTTGTCAGATGCATAGTTTGTAAATATTTTCTCCCATTCTGTAGGTTGGCTATTTACTCTGTTGATAGCCTCCTTTTCTGTGCAGAAGTTCTTAAGTTTAATTAGATCCCACTTGTCAATTTTTGCTTCTAGTTGCAATTGCTTTTGGTGTCTTTGTCATGAAATCTTTGCCCTTTCTTATGTCCAGGATGGTATTGCCTAGGTTGTCTTCTAGGGTTTTGATAGTTTTGAGTTTTACATTGAAGTCTTTAATCCATCTTGAGTTGATTTTTGTGTATGTTCTAAGGAAAAGGTCCAGCTTCAATCTTCTGCATATGGCTAGCCAGTTATCTCAGCACCTTTTATTGAATAGTGAGTCTTTTCCCCATTTCTTGTTTTTGTCAGCTTTGTCAAAGATCAGATGGTCATAGATGTGCAGCCTTATTTCTGGGCTCTCTATTCTGTTCCGTTGGTCTATATGCCTGTTTTTATACCAGTACCATGCTGTTTTGCTTACTGTAGCCTTTGTAGTATAGTTTGAAGCTGGGTAACATGATGCCTCCAGCTTTGTTCTTTTTTCTTACGACTGCCTTGGCTATTCAGGCTCTTTTTTGGTTCCATATAAATTTTAAAATAGTTTTTTCTAGTTCTGTGAAGAATGTCATTGGTAGTTTGGTACAAACAGCATTGAATCTGTAAATCGCTTTGGAGAGTATAGCCATTTTAATGATATTGATTCTTTTTATCCATGAGCATGGGATGCTTTTCCATTTGTTTGTGTCTTCTCTTATTTCTTCTAGCAGTGTTTTGTAATTCTCTTTGTAATTTGTAATTGAACAATATTTTGCCAATTCTTTCACCTCCCTAGTTAGCTATATTCCTTTGTATTTTATTCTTTTTGTGGTAATCGTGAATGGGATTGTCTTTCTTATTTGGCTCGAGATTTGGCTGTTGTTGGTATACAGGAATGCTAATGATTTTTGTACATCGATTTTTGTATCCTGAGACTTTGCTGAACTTACTTAGCAGCTGGAGGAGCTTTTGGGCCAGGACTATGAGGTTTTCTAGATATAGAATCATGTCGTCTACAAACAGAGATATTGTGACGTCCTCTCTTCCTTTTTGGATGCCCTTTATTTCTTTCTCTTTCCTGATTGCTCTGGCTAGGACTTCCAATATTATGTTGAATAGGAGTGGTGAGAGAGGGCATCCTTGTCTTGTGCCAGTTTTCCAGGGGAATGCTTCCAGCTTTTGCCCATTCAGTATAATGTTGGCTGTTGGTCTGTCATAGATGACTCTTATTATTTTGAGGTATGTTCTTTCACTATCTAGTTTACTGAGAGTTTTTAACATGAAGGAGTGTTGAATTTTATCAAAAGCCTTTTCTACATCTATTGAGATAATCATGTGGTTTTTGTTTTTAGTTCTGTTTATGTGATGAATCACATGTATTAATTTGCATATATTGAACCAGACTTGCATCCTGGAGATGAAGCCTACTTGATCGTGGTGGATAAGCTTTTTGATGTGCTGCTGGATTTGATTTGCCAGTATTTTATTGAGGACTTTTGCATCAATGTTCATCAAGGCTATTGGCCTGAAGTTTTCTTTATTTGTTGTGTCTCTGCCAGGTTTTGGTATGAAGATGATGCTGGCCTCATAGAACGAGTTGGGGAGGAATCCCTCCTCCTCGATTTTTTGGAATAGTTTCTGTAGGAAAGGTACCAGCTCTTCTTTGTACATTTGGTAGAATTCAGCTGTGAATCTGAATCTGTCTGGTCGTGGTCTTTTTTTTTTTTTTTTTTTGGTTAGCAGGTTATTTATTACTGATTCAATTTCAGAGCCCGTTATTGGTCTGTTCAAGGAATGAATTTCTTTCTGTCTGGCTCAGTCTTGAGAGAGTGTATGTGTTTAGAAATTTATCCATCTCTTTTAAGTTTTCTAGTTTTTGTATTTTATATGTAATTCTATATTATATGTATAAGATACTAAGGAGGGACCTGATAGAAACACTGAAGGAAGCATTCAAACCAACAGATTTCAAAAAAAAATTTTTTTGAGACAGGGTCTCATTCTGTCCCCCAGGATGACTGCAGTGCTGCAATTATAGCTCACTGCAGCCTCAACCTCCCTGGCTCAAGCAATCTTCCCACCTCAGCCTCCCAAGTAGCTGGGACTATAGGCATGCACTACCATGCCTGGCTAATTTTTTTTTTATTTTTTGTAGAGGCCGGGATCTTGTTATGTTGCCCAGGCTGGTCTTGAACTCTTGAACTCAAGCAGTCCTCCCGCCTTAGCCTCCCAAAGTGCTGGGATTACAAGCGTGAGCTATTGCACCTGGACTAAAAATAATTTTTTATTTTTAATTTTTATGGGTCCATAGTAGCTTTATATATTTACAGGGTACATGAGATATTTTGACACAGGCATACAATGCATAATGATCACATCAGAGTAAATGGGGTATCCATCACCTCAAGCATTTATCCTTCCTTTGTGTTACAAACAATCCAATTATACTCTTATTTTTAAATGTACAATAAATTATTGCTGGCTGTAGTCACCCTGTTCTACCACCATTCTGTCTAATTGATTCTGTCTACTTATATTTTTGTACCCATTAACCATCCCCACTTCCCCCTAACCTCACCCCCACTACTCTTCCCAGCCTCCAGTAACATACTTCTATTCTCTATCTCCATGAGTTCAATTGTTTCAAGTTTTAGCTCCCACAAATGAGTGAGAACATGCAAAGTTTGAGTACCTGGATTATTTCAGTTAACATAATAACCTCCAGTTCCATCCATGTCCTTGCAAATGACAGGATCTCATTCTTTTTTATGGCTGAACAGCACTTCATTGTGTATATTATCAGATTTCCTTATCCATTCATCTGTTGATGAACCCTTAGGTTGCTTTCAAATCTTGGCTATTGTGAATAGTGCCTCAGCGACCATGGGACTGTAGATCTGTCTCTAATACACTGATTTCCTTTCTTTTGGGTATATACCTAGCAGTGGTATTGCTGGATCATATGGTAGTTCTATTTTTAGATTTTGAGAAGCTTCCAAACTGTTCTCCACAGTGGTTGTACTGATTTACATTCCCACCAACAGTGTACAAGGGTTCCCTTTTCTCCACACCCTTACCAACACTCATTATTGCCTGTCTTTTGGATATAAGCCATTTTAACTGGGGTGATATCTCATTGTACTTTTGATTTGCATTTCTCTGATGATCAATAATATTGAGCAGGTTTTTATATACCTGTTTGCCGTTTGTATGTCTTCTTTGGGAAATGTCTATTCAAATCTTTTGCCCATTTTTCAATTGGATTATCAGTTTTTTTCTTATTGAATTGTTTGAGCTCCTTGGGTATTCTAATTATTAATCCCTGGTCAGATGGAGAGTTTGCATTTATTTTCTTCCATTCTGTGGGTTGTCTCTTAACTTTGTTGTTTGTTTCCTTTGCTTTGCAGAAAGAAGGTTTGTAACTCGATATGACCTCATTTGCCCATTTTCACTTCGGTTGCCTGTGCTTGTGGGGTATTACTCAAGGAATCTTTGCTCAGACCAATGTCCTGAAGAGTTTCCCCAATGTTTTATTTTAGTAGTTTCATAGTTTGAGGCCTTAGATTTAAGTCTTTAATACATTTTGATTCGATTTTTGTATATGGCGAGACATAGGAGTCTAGTTTCATTTTTCTGCATACTGATACCCAGTTTATTCCCAGCACCACTTATTGAAGAAACAAGTCCTTTCCCCAATGTGTGTTTTTGGCACATTTGTCGAAAATGAGTTCACTACAGATGTATGGATTTGTTTCTGGGTTTTCTAGTCTTAAGCCAATGGATTTTATCATGGCTCAAAAACAGAAACAATGAGAGAAATAAGTAGTAGAGAAATAAGTTGTAAAGAACTTGTAGAACACAAGAAGTAGATTCTAGGATAAATCTGAATAAAAATTTTTCTGTATCGTATCCAACTGAGGGCTTTTCACTGATCTTTAACTAGAAGGCAAATGAGTTTATTATCATATGCAATCATGTTTTAAGGTTTTATAGCAATTTAAGCTTCCATTAACTTCCTAGTAAAATGAATGTACTTTATATTACATGGTGTAATTCAGTCATACTCAATCAAACTTTTAGTCATCTCAAAATGCCGTGAGGTTTAAAAAAATGTGTAATCACAGTTACAGAGAGCAAAGTAGATCACTGTATAAATTCTGCCATCAAAGTCTAGCATTCCACAATAAGCATTTCCAGAAAACAAGAGCCGTTTACAGAATGTTATCACAACCGAAAGTGTATTTCTATCTTGGCACTGTATTTCACCAAGCACAGGGGAGGATAGAACGAAGAGTCAGACAAAGACCCTGCCTCAGAGAGCTTACACTCCAGGAACCGAAACCAAAATAGATACTTCTATATCTATATATAAACCTGCATCTACAAGAAAAGTGGTAAATTCCAATGGAGCCTGAAATTTAGAAGTTGGGAATAATCTCAATACTTCTTGAATCTCTCAAAATTGTCAATTTTCTCATTCCAATCCAAGTACTGTTAGTTGCCTGCATCCTTTTGTCTGTTCATATAGTGATACGTCTTCATGATGAGCCATCTCCTGGCTCACCAGGGCCCAGTTACATTTTCAATAATCGAAATCCTTTTGCCTCTCATTCTCTCAGAGGAAATCACCATCTTACTAATAGCTAACACTGATTGAGCACTCTCCTAATTCCTGGCATGAATTATCTCATTTAGTACCTATAAAAATGCACAAGGGAAGTACTTTAATGTTTTCATTTTACAATTGAATAAACTGAGGTCCATGGAATATAGGAAATTTGCCCAGCATCATGGGTAATAGGTGGAGGAGTCAGCATTAGGGACTGTGCACAGCTTGAACTCTTATTCTGTCTCTTGTACTGCCTCTGGATTAGGGAGAGCGGCTGCACTCTCATTAGGTGAAATATCATAACACATGTGCCAGAGTGAGAATTACAGCTTAGAACTTGGCCCCAAGTACAGTAAATTATCAGAGCTTGCATTCTAGATACAGCTTCTTTCAGTGCTTTCTTATCCTCCCTTTTATGTACCTTACATAATTCCTATCTCATACAACCTGGCCTCAATATTTAGATTGCCCCTTCACTGTGTTATAGGGGTATGTTTTGATAGAAAATTTGTTACTGATTATGCACTTTCCCAAGGTTTATTCAAAGCATTGACTCTTTCCCAATGAAAGAATTGCTTCAGCGCATATGCTGTATTTTCCTGGGAGTGGATTGGGGATAAGAGTTCTATTCACATAATCCTGCACCTTCCTTATTCTTGGTAGAGTGCTTTGTTCTGACTACTCACCTTTGAGGCTGCATCCCCTCTATTCTCCATGCCTCCCCACTTCCAGGTGCTATAAACCACCATTCTAAGAGTTTGAAACCTTGAACTCCTGTGGCAGGTAATCAAGTGAGGAACTACTCATTTAGTCCAAGCTGAAAACAAATTCCCCTATTCTGTAGAACATAAACAGGGTTACACCTATATCACACCCTTAAATACTTCTGATCTGAAGAATCCTGGAATTCATACTGTCTACTCATGTTCCTCCCAACATCACCTACGCTACCTTTATCACATGTATGTGTTCTTCTTGTTAAAATGAAGGTATATAAAAATGCTGCTTAAGTATAAATAACACACACACACACAAACACACACGCACACAAACACACACGCACACAAACACACACGCACACTAAAGATTCTTTCCAGAATGCATGTATTTATGCCAAGTAAGAGTTAGCAAGAAGAGAGTAAAATGTGTAGAGTTCTGATATGTTGGAGAGCTTCTTCAAAGAACGGAATATGGCCTCAAACTCCACCTGTAAACTGGCAACCTTGATTTACAAACAAGAGAACAGGGTAATATACTCACATAATTAACACTACACAAAGACTGTAAAAAGTAAAGTAATATGTAATGTACCTAGTAAATCTGTGAGTCAACAATCCTTTGTCTTTTCATTGCATTTATGTTCTTAATCATTGGTGTTTGCGGGCCTTAACCATTGGAGCTTTGGGGCCTCAATATTTCAAATATTCTGTCTAGAAAATCTTTTACATAAAAATATACTGTCATTCAGCTTTTTCATATCTTTGATCTTTTTTTTCTTAATTTTTTATTTTGACCTTCATTTTGGTTCATTCCTTTAAGTATTTCAAACTCATCTTACTGAAGGTACCCTCTCCCCTGATTTCACATCTCAAAGCAAATGAATACAGACACACACACACACACCCCAAGATGGCAAAGGATGAATCCAAATTCACAAAAGCAATCAACAGCAAAACAGACACACTTAAGTACAAATATTTTTACATTCTAGTTCAATCAATGTTCTGCCCACTGAACCATGCTACTCCGGTAGGACATCTAGTACATTGTACTGATCAGCAATTGCCAAATGTTTAACTACGAGTAAAAACAGCTTTGTGTTCAACCTATGAATGATACCCAGGTCAAAGCCAAACGGCCTCCAACCACTGCATTATTATCCCATCTATTGTTCCCAATTCAATGCTGCAGCCAGCCAACGCAAATCAGCCTTTCCTGGTGGGTTTATTACCTTTCTATCAGAGCCATACCTCCCCCAGCTAGAATAGGAATCCTAACTAAAGCAAATCACAATGTTACCATTCTGGAAAGAGGGGCTTGAATGCAGGCAGCCACCAGTACCAGCATCTCCTGCCAGGTGGAAGCACAACTCTGTGTCACAGGACTTCTCAACAAAGACACATTTGGTTACCTCCTGACACAGAGGGTCAGATGGGCTTCATCAGCTATTCATTAAATTTTACCACAGTTCTTCATTTTCTCTGCCTACATCAAGCTTCCCCTATCTGGAATTTTCTCAGATGAACTGAGCTTTTAGCAGCATCCACTCTACTTCCAAATCATCAGTTTATTACAGGATTTATTCACCGAAATAGGTGCAGTTAAAAACATATTCAAATGGTATACTTTTACTTTTGATATTTGCATAGATGCCTTATTCTAGCAACTGTTCTACTGTCTTCAGAGAAAGCAGAGAAAGAGTATTTCAAGGAGGAAATAATTTGATAATTATAAAACGCTGGAGCCAGAAGGGCCTCAATTCCAACTGCTGTCTTGGAATTGTCTCTATACCTCGGTATAGAGAAGGTATAGAGAAGTTGAGGCAGTTTCAGGTCACACTAGAAAACTGGGCTAATATCTCAAACTGAAACTGAGGCCCCAAGACTCTCTGTAGAAACTTTTCATCACCCACAATGTGTTGCCCCCTTACTGCACTATCAACATGAAGCAGCTGCTATCAGCAACCGGGCATTAGGCATCGGCAAGTGACTCTCATGATGGGCTGGCTTTTATTCTCATTGTTAGCTATTTATTTTCTTCATATTAAGTAACAAAGATAAAAAAGTAATCCAATAGCTCTTGTAAATTTTATTTCCTATTCTTATTCACAAAACAAGTGAACAAGTATAAAGCTCCTATTACACAATAAATAAAAACACTCATTACATTCATAATCATTTTCACTCATATATAGATAATGGCAACCAGAACCCTTAGCAATGGATTGGCTTTTTAAAAAAACTAATTTGAGATATTCAAAAAGTCTTTCTTTCACTGTTAATCATTATGGTATCAGAATAGTAACTATATAAAACATCTTTTCATTCTGTAATTATTTAGAAAGAAAAAAATTAAATTAGCATCAACGGACCTGGTTACAGAATTTAGTTGGTATCATGGGAATCATGTCATAGCACCATGGTTCTCAGTCTCAGCTGCACATTTGAAACATCTGAGGAACTTTTAAATCTCAATAGCCAAATCATAGTTACAACTGGTTATTTTTTTAAAAAGTCTATAGCGTTGGGATCAAACCATCAGTAGTTTTAAAACTCCCCAAGAAATTTCAATCTGCAGCCAAGTCTGATAATCACTGGCATAATTACAAGCTTTATATAAAATATATACAACATTGGGGGCGAGGGCGGTGGCTCAGGCCTGTAATTCCAGCACTTTGGGAGGCTGAGGCGGGCAGATCACGAGGTTAGGAGATCGAGACCATCCTGGCTAACACGGTGAAACCCCGTCTCTACTAAAAATACAAAAAATTAGCCAGGCGTGATGGCGGGGGCCTGTAGTCCCAGGTACTCGGGACGCTGAGGCAGGAGAATGGCGTGAACCCAGGAGGTGGAGCTTGCAGTGAGAGGAGATCCTGCCACTGCACTCCAGCTTAGGTGACAGAGCAAGACTACATCTCAAGGCCGGGCGCGGTGGCTCATGCTTGTAATCCCACCACTTTGGGAGGCCGAGGCGTGCATATCACGAGGTCAGGAGTTCGAGACCAGCACTGCCAACATAGCGAAACCCCGTCTCTACTAAGAATACAAAAATTAGCCGGGTGTGGTGGCACACGCCTGTAGTCCCAGCTACTTGGGAGGCTGAGGTGGGAGAACCACTTGAACCCAGGAGGCAGAGTTTGCAGTGAGCTAAGACCATGCCATTGCACTCCAGCCTGGGTGACACAGTGAGACTCTGTTTCAAAAAAATATACACACACACACACACACACACACACAACATTGAATTCTGCATCTGTCCCTTACTTTATAAACTTGGGCAAGTTTGTTATCACTCTGTGCCTCAGTTTCTTTTCAGTAATACGATGGTGATGATTGATGATGATGATGACGATGATGATACTTACCTTGTAGTGTTGTTATGTGGATCATTGTTAAGGTATATAAATCTCTCCCACAGCACATGACAAAGGACTGGCAGGCAACCAATATTAGATATCAGTTTATGCAAAAATTCTATTTCTACTTGTGGTAGAATAGCTCGTATCAGACTAAATCTCCTATAATAAGAATTATAAACTCCAGACAAATGTTTTTTAAACTGTTTGAAGGCACTGGTGTACAATCCAAAGCAGGCAGAAACTGAAGGAGCACAGTAGGTGAGCTCCGTGATTAGTTGGCTTTTCCCCTGATAACACGTTCAGGCTCCCTGCAGTACAAGGAGAAAATGAAAATCAACCAAGAAATGTAATCCTAATGGGAAAAGGACAGGAAGACTGAAGTTCAGAGATTCTAGCAGAACATGAAATTGGAAGAAAAATATTCAGAAAATCGGAGACACAGAGGGGATACTGCCAAATCTGCAAACAAACTCTCCTCGAATCCTTGGCTTTTACCTGAACTGTCTATTTTCATGGTGAGAATCTAAGCAATCCAGAAGAAAGCAGCACCTGAAAGGATAAAGAACTGAGAAATGATCTCAGCAGCTACCTAATGACTCTCCAGCCTGCAGCTCAAGTCTGGCTAGGTTAGAGGAGCTTGATAAATACCGTTGCTGCTCATTAAGACTCTAGAAGGACCACACATTAGGAGTAAGAAACACATATCATGACTAAGGTCTATGGCACAGAACTAAGGGAAAAACTAAAACAGATGCCCATTCAAAAACTCTAAAACCAAGCCTCCAAAAGATCAAGGGAATATGCTAGTAACTTATTCACCTCCCAAAGCAAAATTTAACACTCTGTAAAAAGATAACAAAAGGTTTATCATCTTAAATGTTTATCATCCAGTCAAAAATTACTAGGCATACAAAAACACATGGAAATATGACCCACAACTAACAGAAAAAAAAAATAGTAAATAGGAGCAGACCCTCAGACTGGTGATGTTGACATGTTGACTTTGATGTTGAAATTAGCAAAGGCTTTAAAACAGTTAATAGAATTCTGATTAAAAATTTGGGGGAAAAAGTGGACAAAATAGATGAACAGATGTGGAATCTCAGCACAGATGTAGAAACCTAAAAGAAAAAAACAACCAAATCGTAAAAATTACGAAACTGAAAATACATCACCATAAATAAAAAGTTTGTTAAATCAGTTTAATTGCAGGCCAGACCTACAGAAGAAAGAATAAGCAAATTAACTTAAAAACAGAAATATAGAAAAAAAAGAATAAATTCACACACAGGAACAGAGCATACAAGACCTCCAGGGCAATATTTTATCATCTAACGTATGTGTAATTGAGGTTCCAGAAAGAGATTAGAATGAAACAGAGGAAATACTTGAAGAGATAATAGCTAAAACGTATTCTAACTGATAAAAATACATCAACAGATCCAAAAACTTTGCAAACTGCAAGCAGGACAAACACAAAGATAAACCCATCTAGGAATTTTTTGGCCAAACTGGTGAAAACTAATGATTAAAATAAAATATATTAAAAACAATTAAAGAAAAAAATTATGCATTACATTCAGGGTGACAGCAATAAATATGACCATTGGCTTCTCATGAAAAAAAGAAAGAAGATAATGAAATGATATCTTTAAAATGCTAAATGAAAAATGTTAACTGTTCATTTTTCAAAAATGAAGGTGAATTAAAGCCATTTTCAGGCAACGGCTTAGAGAATTTTATTGTAAGCAAAACCTCACTACCAGAAATGTTAAAGCAAGTTCCTCAGGCTGAAGGAAATGACAACAGATGAAAAGCCCAATCTGCAGAAAAGAATAAAAGAGTGGCTGGGCGCAGTTGCTCACACCTGTATGGGAGGCCAAGGTGGGCAGATCATTTGAGGCCAGGAGTTCGAGACCTGCCTAGCCAACACGGCAAAACCCTGTCTCTACTAAAAATACAGAAATAGGAGGGGCCAGGATGGCCGACTAGAAACAGCGACATTGGGTGGCTCCTATTAAAAAAAAAAAAAAGAAAGAAAGAAAAAGAAAACATAACAAGCATGTGACTCCTTCACTGGCAACCAAGGTATCCAGGTTCTCTCATCAGAACTGACTAGAAGACTGGTGTGGCCCACGGAGAGGAGGAAGAGCAGTGTGGTGCTGCAGCCATGTGGGGCAGGGGAGCACCCTCCCCTCAGCCAAAGGAGGCGGTGAGTGAGTGTGCTACCTAGCCAGGGAAACCGTGCTTTTTCCACAGAACTGTGCAACCCATGGATCGGAAGATCCCACTTGTGAACCCATGCCGCCGGGGCCTAGTGTCCCAACCCCAGAACACACAGATTCTCAACAGCTGGAATCTGCTTAAACCCACTGAACCTCTGGGAGGATGGTCAACCAGCAACACAGCTGAGGCTGCCTGCTGTCTAAGCCATTTGAGCTCCTTGGAGGAGGGACAGCAGCTTGCACTAGGACTTGCAACTGCCTAACACGGAAACTCCCTGGGTGGGGGAAGGGTGGCATCCATCTCTAAAGCTCCAGGCTGCTCTTTTCCCCTGCTAGAGCCAAGGAGACTGGACGGCTTGCTCCCAAGACTTGTACCCACAGCCTAACACACCAGTTGTGGCAGTCAGCAGCCAGAATGCCTCTTCAGGCCTGACCCTGACCCATCCTTCCTCACTGGGTGGGGCTTCCCAGCAGAACTCCAATAACTCCAGCCAGAGGCTCAGGGAAATAAGCTGAATTTCCCTGGGCCTAGTCCCTAGGGAAGGGGGTGGCCACAGTCTCTATGAACCTTTCCTCCCAGTAGTTCTGAGGAATCCGGGCAGCCTAGATGAGTGGGTTTCCCCCAGAGAAGCACAACCCCTCCACCAAGACACAAAGTGCCTTGTTAATGGGTCCTGCTCCCCGTGCCACCAAACTGGATGAGACCCTCCAACAGGGGTTGTCAGATACCCTATACAGAAGCGGTCCTACTGGCATTAAGTTAGTGCCCCTCAAGGTCAGAGGTCCCAGAAAAAGGAGCAGGCACCCATCTTTGCTGTTCTCCAGCCTCCTTGAGTGACATCTCTAGGCACCGGAGCGAATCAGATGAATAGAGCCTGAAGTGAACTCCCAGCAAACTGCAGCAGCCCTACGGAAGGACCTGACCATTGAAAGAAAAACAAACATGCAAAAAATGACAACAACAGCATCAACAACAACAAAAAGCCCCCACAAAAACCCCATCTGAGGGTCAGCAGCCTCAAAGACTGGAACTAGACAAACTCATGAAGATGAGAAAGAATCAGTGAAAAAATGCTGAAAACCCAAAAGGCCAGAGTGCCTCTTCTCCAAATGATTACAAAGTCTCTCCATCAGGGCCACAGAACTAGATAAGGGATCAGATAAACGAACTGACAGAAGTAGGCTTCAGAAGATGGGTAATAAAAAACTACGCTGAGCTAAAGGAGCATGTTCTAACCCAATGCAGTGAACCTAAGAACCTTGATAAAAGGTTAGAGGAATTGCTAACTAGAACAACCAGTCTACAGAGGAACATAAACAAACTAATGGAGCTGAAAACACAGCATGAGAACTTCATAAAACATACACAAGTATCAATAGCCAAATCAACCAAGGAAAAGAAAGGATATCAGAGTTGGAAGACCACCTTGCTGAAATAAGACATGCAGACAAGATTAGAGAAAAAATAACGGAAATGAATGAACAAAGCCTCCAAGAAATATGGGACTTCATAAAAAGAGCAAACCTGCAATTGATTGGAGTACAGGAAGGAGACAGGGAGAAAGGAAACAAACTGGAAAACACTTCAGCATATTATTCAGAAGAACGTCCCCACCCTAGCAAGACAGGCCAACATGCAAATTCAGGAAATACAGAGAACACCATTAAGATACTCCATGAGAAGATCAACCACAAGATACATAATTATCAGATTCACCAAGGTCAAAATGAAGGAAAAACTGTTAATGGCAGCCAGAGAGAAAGTCCAGGTCACCTACAAAGGGATGCCCATCAGACTAACAGTGGATGTCTCAGCAGAAACCCTATAAACCAGAGGAGATTGGGGGCCAATATTTGACATTCTTAAAGAAAAGAAATTTCAGCCCAGAATTTCATATCCAGCCAAACTAAGCTTCATAAATGAAGGAGGAATAAAATCCTTTCCAGACAAGCAAATGTTGAGGGACTTCATTACCACCAGGCCTACCCTACAAGAGCTCCTGAAAGATGCACTAAATATGGAAAGGAAAAACTGGTACCAGCCACTGCACAAACACAACAAAATATAAAGACCAATGACACTATGAAGAAACTGCATCAACTAGTGTGCAAAATAACCAAATAGCATCATGAAGACAGGATCAAATTCACACATAACAATACTAACCTTAAATGTAAATGGGCTAAATGCCCCAGTTAAAAGACACAGACTGGCAAATTGGATAAAGAGTCAAGACCCATCAGTGCGCTGTATTCAGCAGACCCATCTCACATGCAAAGACACACATAGGCTCAAAATAAAGGGATGGAGAAAAATTTACCAAGCAAATGGAAAGCAAAAAAAAAAAAAAAAAAAAAAAAAACCACGGGTTGCAATCCTAGCCTCTGACAAAACAGACTTTAAACCAACAAAGATCAATAAAGACAAAGAAGGGCATTACATAATGGTAAAGCAAACGATTCAACAAGAAGAGCTAGCTATTATAAATATATATGCACCCCAATACAGGAGCACCCAGATTCATAAAGAAAGTTATTAGAGACCTACAGAGAGACTTAGACTCTCACACAATAATAGTGGGAGACTTTAACACCCCACTGTCAGTATTAGATCAACAAGACAGAAAATTAATAAGAATATTCAGGACTTGAACTCAGCTCTGGGTCAAGTGGACTTAGTAGACGTCTACAGAACTCTCTACCCCAAATCAATATAATATTCATCCTTCTCAGTGCCACATGGCACTTATTCTAAAATCGACCACATAATTTTAAGTAAAACACTCCTCAGCAAATGCAAAAGAACTGAAATCATAAGAAACAGTCTCTCAGACCACAGTGCAGTCAAATTAGGGCTCAGGATTAAGAAACTCACTCAAAACCACATGATTACATGGAAATTGAACAACCTGCTCCTGAATGACTCCTGGGTGAATAACGAAATTAAAGCAGAAATCAGGAAGTTCTTTGAAACCAATGAGAACAAAGAGACAATGTACTAGAATCTCTGGGACACAGCTAAAACAGTGTTAAGAGGGAAATTTATAGCACTAAATGCCCACATCAGAAAGCTAGAAAGATCTCAAATCAACACCCTCACATCACAATTAAAAGAGCTAGAGAGACAAGAGAAAACTAATCCAAAAGCTAGCAGAAGACAAGAAATAACTAAGATCAGAGAAGAATTGAAGGAGGTAGAGACAGGAAAAACCTTCCAAAAAAATCAATGAATTCAGGAGCTGGTTTTTTGAAAAGATTAACAAAATAGACAGACTGCTAGCTAGACTAATAAAAAAGAAGAGAGGAAAGAATCAAACAGACACAATAAAAAATGATGAAGGGGATATCACCACTGACCCCACAGAATACAAACTACCATCAGAGAGTACTATAAACACCTCTATGCAAATAAACTAGAAAATCCAGAAGAAATGGATAAATTCCTGGACACATATACCCTCCCAAGACTAAACCAGGAAGAAGTCGAATCCCTGAACAGAAAATAACAAGTTCTGAAATTGAGGCAGTATTTAATAGCCTACCAACAAAAACAAGCCCAGGACCTGATGGATTCACAGCTGAATTCTACCAGAAATACAAAGAGGAGCTGGTACCATTCCTTCTGAAACTATTCCAAACAATTGAAAAGGAGGAACTACTCCCTAACTCATTTTATGAAGCCAGCATCATCCTGATACCAAAACCGGGAAGAGACACAACAAAAAAAGAAAACTTCAGGCCAATATCCCTGATTAACATGATCCAAAAATCTTCAATAAAATACTGGCAAACCAAATCCAGCAGCACGTCAAAAAATTTATCCACCATGATCAAGTCAGCTTAATCCCTGGGATGCAAGGCTGGCTCAACATACACAAATCAATAAACATAATCTATCACATAAACAGAACCAAGGACAAAAACCACATGATTATCTCAATAGATGCAGAAAAGGCCTTTGATAAAATTCAACATCCCTACATGTTAAAAACTCTCAATAAAGTAGGTATTGATGGAACATGCCTCAAAAACAAGAGCTATTTATGACAGTCCCACAGCCAATATCATATTGAATGGGCAAAGACTGGAAGCATTCCCTTTGAAAACCGGTACAAGACAAAGATGCCCTCTTTCACCACTCCTATTCAACCTAGTATTGGAAGTTCTGGCCAGGGCAATCAGGCAAGAGAAAGAAATAAAAGGTATTCAAATAGGAAGAGAGGAAATCAAGTTGTCTCTGTTTGCAGATGACATGATTATATACTTACAAAACCCCATCATCTCAGCCCAAAAACTCCTTAAACTGATAAGCAACTTCAGCATTCTCAAGATACAAAACCAATGTGCAAAAATTACAAGCATTCCTTTACACCAACAATATACACGAAGAGAGCCAAATCATGAATGAACTCCCATTCACAATTGCTACAAAGAGAATAAAATACCTAGGAATACAGATAACAAGGGATGTAAAGGACTTCTTCAAGGAGAACTACAAACCAGTGCTCAAGGAAGTAAGAGAGAACATAAACAAATGGAAAAACATTCCATCCTCATGGATAGGAAGGATAAATATCATTAAAATGGCCATACTGCCCCAAGTAATTTATAGATTCAATGCTATTCCCATCAAACTACCATTGACATTCTTCACAGAATTAGAAAAAAAACTATTTTAAATTTCATATGGAATCAAAGAAGACCCTGTATAGCTAAGACAATCCTAAGCAAAAAGAACAAAGCTGGAGGCATCACACTACCTGACCTCAAACTATACTACAAGGCTACAATAACCAAAACAGCATAATACTGGTACCAAAACAGACATATAGACCAATGGAGCAGAAAGGAGACCTCAGAAATAACACTACACATCTACTACCATCTGATGTTCGACAAACCTGACAAAAACAAGCAATGGGGAAAGGATCTCCTATTCAGTAAATGGTGCTGGGAAAACTGGCTAGCCATATGCAGAAAACTGAAACTGGACTCCTTACTTACACCTTACACAAAAATTAACTCAAGATGGATTAGAGATTTAAATGTAAAACCCCAAACCATAAAAACCCTAGAAGAAAACCTAGGCAATATCATTCAGGACATAGGCATGGGCAAAGACTTCATGACAAAAATGCCAAAAGCAATTGCAACAAAAGCCAGAATTGACAAATTGGATCTAATTAAACTAAGGAGCTTTTGCACAACAAAAGAAACTATCATCAGAGTGACAGGCAAACTACAGAATAGGAGAAAATTTTTGCAATCTACCCATCTGACAAAGGTCTAATATCCAGAATTTACAAGGAATGTAAACAAATTTACAAGAAAAAAACAACCCCATCAAAAAGTGTGCAAAGCATATGAACAGACACTTCTCAAAAGAAGACATTTATGTGGCCAAGAAACATGAAAAAAAGCTCAACATCACTGATCATCAGAGAAATGCAAACCAAAACCACAATGAGATACCATGTCATGCCAGTCAGAATGGTGATTATCAAAAAGTCAGGAAACAATAGATGCTGGTGAGGCTGTGGAGAAACAGGAATGCTTTTACACTGTTGGTGGGAATGTAAATTAGTTCAACCATTGTGGAAGACAGTATGGTGATTCCTCAAGGATCTAGAACCAGAAATACAATTTGACCCAGCAATCTCATTACTGGGTATATACCCAAAGGAATATAAATCATTCTACTATAAAGACACATGCACATATATGTTTATTGCAGCACTATTTACAATAGCAAAGACATGGAACCACTCCAAATGCCCATCAATGATAGACTGGGTAAACAAAATGTGGTACATATACACCTTGGAATACTATGCACCCATAAAAAATAATAAGATCATATCCTTTGCTGGGACATGGATGAAGCTGGAAGCCATCATCCTCAGCAAACTAACATAGGAACAGAAAACCAAACATTGCATGTTCTCACTCATGAGTGGGAGTTGAACAATGAGAACACATGGACACAGAGAAGGGAACAACACACACCAGGTCCTGCTGAGGACTGGGGGGTAAGGAGAGGGAACTTAGAGAATGGGTCAATAGGTGCAGCAAACCACCATGACACACGTACACTTATGTAACAAACCTGCACATTCTGCACATGTATCCCACTTTTTAATAAAATAAATAAAGAAAAATAATAAGAAATAAATAAAATAAAAAAACAAATACAAATACAAAAATTTGCTGGGTGTGGTGGTGCGTGCCTGTAATCCCAGCTACTCAGGAGGCTGAGGTGGGAGAATTGCTTGGGCCCAGGAAGTGGAGGTTGCAGTGAGCTGAGATCTCCCCAACACACTCCAGCCTGCGTAATGGACTGAGACTCTGTCTCAAAAATAGATAAATAAATAAATAAAAATTAAAAATTAAAAAAAAGAGCACAGGAAATGGTATTTGGGTAATAAAGACCAAATAAGGGTCAGTTTTTTTTGGTTTTTTTTTTTTTTTGAGATTGAGTTCGCTCTTGTTGCTCAGGCTGGAGTGCAATGGCGCCATCTCGGCTCACCGCAACCTCCGCCTCCCAGGTTCACGTGATTCTCCTGCCTCTGTCTCCCAAGTAGCTGGGATTACAGGCATACGCCACCACACTTGGCTAATTTTGTATTTTTAGTAGATACAGGGTTTCTCCATGTCGGTCAGGCTGGTCTAGAACTCCCAACATTAGGTGATCTGCCTACCTCAGCCTCCCAAAGTGCTCGGATTACAGGAGTGAACCACCTCGCCCAGCCAAGGGTCAATATTTAAAGGTCGGTTGGTTGGCCAGTCCATTGGCTGGCTGGTTAAATAACACTACCAGAATCTCAGCACACTCAGATGCTCATGCCATGAATAACACCCAGAAACTGAGGCTGAGATTACAGCTTTACATCACCCATCTCATTCTCATGGCAGAGCACATGCTCACTGGGTGACATGAAAGGCATAGTCATTTTCTATATGTAAATTCTTATTTCTTGTCAAGCTGTAGTAGAATCTGCATGTCTTAAATGGGCATATAACATGAATCCATTGTGTCAAAAGAGTTCATTCTTGACAGCATAGCTTTAGCATTCACTGAGTCCTAGAAATCAGGAAAAGATCCATGTATTCATGAACAATTAAGGACATTAACAACAAAGAAAATATAGATAAATATTTCTTATGAATTTCTTTTTTTTTTTTTTTTTTTTTTTGAGACAGAGTCTCGCTCTGTTGCCGAGGCTGAAGTGCAGTGGTGCAATCTTGGCTCACTGCAGCCTATGCCTTCCAGGTTCAAGCGATTCTCCTGCCTCAGCCTCCTGAGTAGCTGGGACTACAGGCCATCATGCCTGACTAATTTTTCTATTTTTAGCATAACGGGGTTTCATCATGTTGGGCAGGCTGGTCTCAAACTCCTGACCTCAGGTGATCCACCCGCCTTGGCCTCCCAAAGTGTAAGATTACAGGCATGACCTACCAAGCCCAGCCATGAATTTTCTTTTTTTGTTTGTTTTGAGACAGGTTCTCACTTTGTCACCCAGGCTGGAGTGCAGTGGTGTGATCACAGCTCACTCAGCCTCAACTTTCTTGGGCTAAAGTGATCCTCCCACCGCACCCTCCCAAGTAGGTGGGACGATAGGCGGTACTCTACCACCACGCCTGGCTAATGTTTAGTATTTTTTGTAGAGATGAGGTTTTGCCATGTTGTCTATGTTAATCTCAAACCCCTGGACTCAAGCGTTCCATCCACCTTGGCCCCCCAAAATGCTGGGATTAAAGTGTGAGCCACCACGCCCAGACATAAATTTCTCATAGTACTTTTATTTTTAGTTTGTTTTTCCTCTTGTCTGTTCCTCTTCTCTTCCCACCAAATGGAGGAGAAGATAGGGAGTAACCCATCAGAAAAAAGACTGGGCTGAATTAACATGGTTCTGGTATAAAGGATTAAATTGAAGGACACCAGAATGTATAAATACAAATTCTCCTTATAATTTAACTTGGGAAGAAGAGTCGGTGTGTAGTGGCACTTCAGTTCTAAGGCAAACATGAATCCTCTCCCTTCCCTTCTGAAAACTTCCACTTCCCTTCCCTCTTCTTTATGGTTCTTCCTATTGCCAATATCATCATTTTGCCCATTTGCTGTCCAAAGTCCCTCACGTTTACCAGAACAAAACAAAAACAAGCAACACTTCTCTTTCCAAATCCCTACCTTATCTCCTTTCAATAGAGTTTTTATCTGATGAATAATTCACATTCAGTTTGGCCAAGAAAAATACTACAATACCACCTGGGCAGAATTTATAGTCTAAAATAATTTGCTGCTCAAAATAGTCTTTGCTTATAGTGGAGCATGCCTCAGTTCTAGGTTTATTCCTTGCAACCCCAGCACATCCTATGCTGTGTTTTCATGCACACTAACACACACACATTGTAGTAAAATCAGAACTAAATAAAAACAGCCATTCTTTCAGGAGAATACAATAACTGGCTCAAAATGCAAGTCACAAATACAACAGTAAGGAGAGCCTTTTAGACTTTATTTCTGGCAAACCACTTGATCCAGAGCCCAGAAAAACACGCCATTACATTTTTTAGTCTAGTATTTCCTGCTAAAATTATTTCAAATAATAAATGTACAGGAAGCCACCAAATTGATTTCTTCATCCAGTTTGGGGATTTTGACCAACTTCTATATGGCCATACAATCAATCATGACTCCCATTATGGATGTCCAACCTCACTATTATCATAGCTAAGTGGTTCAGTTAATTCATTCTCAAATCAATATTTTAGTTATAAACCATCACCTCAGGCTCTTATAATTTTATACTGTTTCTCTCCATTGTCATCAGTTTTCCGGTAAATTTCATAATTCCCCAGAGCTTGAACTTGCCTCAACAGTGGCTACATTTTTAATTGCTAACATTATTAGAGAGATGGACTTCATTATTGAAAATTGAAACAAATAATGAAAGTTACTAATTAAAGTGAATTTGCAAGATGTTAAACATATTGACATGTAGCAGACATTGTGAATAAATGAATGAGAAAATATTTCTAGGCTTTAATATAAAGAAATGATACTTTGAGGAGGATTACACCTTTTTCTTACTGAGCATAACCATCCACTTTGAGAGTGCCCCTCTGGTTTCCCTTTATAATTATAAATATATTCCAGTTTGAATTATGCATCAGAAATTTACTTCTCTCCATTTGTTCAAGCACCACACTTAGGTCAGGCAGAACTTATTTTCTGCAAACCTCATGCTCAGGCCTTGTCGAAATTGCACATCAGTTCTGTGCATACACAGGAAAGAGACGATCCTGTGGCACTGGGCTTGGAACCAAGCTTCATTCTTGTACCTGACACCCCACAACCCAGCACCTGTGCTGATATCCAAAGCTTTCCTTCCTGGAATCTTTGACCAGGCTTATTGATCTTTTCTTCGCAGCCTATAGGTCTAGACTCTGGGTTCACCACACATTTCCTCTGGGTTTCTGATCCGTTGCCTGACTTCCCCATTGCCTGCCTTAGCTGCTGAGACCCATTGTGCACATTAACTGCTCCACGATCAACTAACTTCTATGAGCCAGAAATCTTGACCTAGTCCAAATTTCAGAACCAACCTCCTCATCCTATTATGTGCTTTTGCCATGCCCAATGCCACCTAGTATTTTAGCTGTTCATGAAAGGAAAACCAGGGCAGATGCACTGCCTTTATGAGTTAGTGCCCGAACTGGCCTTTCTCTTGTCTACAGTAGAGTTGCATCTCTTTCAACCCCGTTCCCACCCTTACTACAATTTCTCAGCAGTGAACCTTGCTTTCTCAGTAGTGAGCTTTGCTTTCCCTGAGCTTTGCTTTCTCAGTTTTCTCAGTTTGATGAACCACTTATTCAGGTCTTTCCAGTTCCCACCGGCCTCCTTTATTTCCCAATTATGACTTTGTCCTCTTTTTTGGCCAGTGATTCCTTGGACTGGTACAGTAGTGACAACAAACAAATAAAAATAAGCAAGCAAAGAAAAACAAGAAAAAGCCAAAAAATGCTTTTTTTCTTGGATCAAAACATCTCATACTTACAACCTGCATAGATAATACGGACTAGGCACAATTCCACAGAGATCTCCGGTGTAAAAAATGCTTTTGCTGCAAAGGAGGGGGAGTGTGATTGTCTTCAGTTCCTCATGTTCTGAGAGCAGGTACTGCACTTTAGTGCAAATTAGAAAATTTCCCTGTTCAGCTCCGGTCTCCAGCTCCCAGCCCCAGCGACACAGAAGACGGATGATTTCTGCATTTCTGCTTGAGGTACCGGTTTCATCTCACTAGGGAGTGCCTAACAGTGGGTACAGGACAGTCGGTGAAGCGCACTGTGCGCGAGCCGAAGCAGGGCGAGGCATTGCCTCACTCGGGAAGCACAAGGGGTCAGGGAGTTCCCTTTCCTAGTCAAAGAAAGGGGAAACAGACGGCACCTGGAATATCGGGTCAGTCCCATCCTAATACTGCGCTTTTCCAACGGGCCTGGAAAACGGCACACTAGGAGATTGTGTCCCGCACCTGGCTCGGAGGGTCCTATGCCCACGGAGTCTCGCTGATTGCTAGCACAGCAGTCTGAGATCAAGCTGCAAGGCGGCAGCGAGGCTGGGGGAGGGGCGCCCGCCATTGCCCGGGCTTGCTTAGGTAAACAAAGCAGCCAGGAAGCTCGAACTGGGTGGAGCCCACCACAGCTCAAGGAGGCCTGCCTGCCTCTGTAGGCTCCACCTCTGGGGGCAGGGCACAGACAAACAAAAACTCAGCAAGAACCTCCACAGACTTAATTGTCCCTGTCTGACTGACAGCTTTGAAGAGAGTAGTGGTTCTCCCAGCACGCAGCTGGAGATCTGAGAACGGACAGACTGCCTCCTAAAGTGGGTCCCTCACCCCTGAGCAGCCTAACTGGGAGGCACCGCCCCAGTAGGGACAGACTGACACCTCATTCAGCTGGGTACTCCTCTGAGACAAAACTTTCAGAGGAACTATCAGACAGCTGAATTTGTGGTCTCACGAAAATCTGCTGTTCTGCAGCCACCGCTGCTGACACCCAGCCAAACAGGGTCTGGAGTGGACCTCTAGTAAACTCCAACAGACCTGCAGCTGAGGGTCCTGTCTGGTAGAAGGAAAACTAACAAACAGAAAGGACATCCACACCAAAAACCCATCTGTACATCACCATCATCAAAGACAAAAAGTAGATAAAACCACAAAGATGGGGAAAAAACAGAACACAAAAACTGGAAACTCTAAAAAACAGAGCACCTCTCCTCCTCCAAAGGAACGCAGTTCCTCACCAGCAACGGAACAAAGCTGGTTGGAGGATGACTTTGACGAGTTGAGAGAAGAAGGCTTCAGACGATCAAACTACTCTGAGCTACGGGAGGAAATTCAAAACAATAGCAAAGAAGTTAAAAACTTTGAAAAAAAATTAGAAGAATGGATAACTAGAATAACCAATGGAGAGAAGGGCTTAAAGGAGCTGATGGAGCTGAAAGCCAAGTTTCGAGAACTACGCGAAGATTGCAGAAGCCTCAGTAGCAGATGCGATCAACTGGAAGAAAGGGTATCGCTGATGGAAGATGAAATGAATGAAATGAAGAGAGAAGGGAAGTTTAGAGAAAAAAGAATAAAAAGAAATGAACAAAGCCTCCAAGAAATTTGGGACTATGTGAAAAGACCAAACCTACGTCTGATTGGTGTACCTGAAAATGATGGGGAGAATGGAACCAAGTTGGAAAACACTCTGCAAGATATTATCCAGGAGAACTTCCCCAATCTAGCAAAGCAGGCCAGCATTCAGATTCAGGAAATACAGAGAACACCACAAAGATACTCCTCGAGAAGAGCAACTCCAAGACACATAATTGTCAGATTCACCAAAGTTGAAATGAAGGAAAAAATGTTAAGGGCAGCCAGAGAGAAAGGTCGGGTTACCCACAAAGGGAAGCCCATCAGACTAACAGCTGATCTCTCAGCAGAAACTCTACAAGCCAGAAGAGAGTGGGGGCTGATATTCAACATTCTTAAAGAAAAGAATTTTCAACCCAGAATTTCCTATCCCGCCAAACTAAGCTTCATAAGTGAAGGAGAAATAAAATACTTTACAGACAAGCAAATGCTGAGTGATTTTGTCACCACCAGGCCTGCCCTAAAAGAGCTCCTGAAGGAAGCACTAAACATGGAAAGGAACAACCGGTACCAGCCACTGCAAAAACATGCCAAATTGTAAAGACCATCGAGGCTAGGAAGAAACTATAGCAACTAACGAGCAAAATAACCAACTAACATCATAATGACAGGATCAGATTCACACATAACAATATTAACGTTTAATGTAAATGGGCTAAATGCTCCAATCAAAAGACACAGACTGGCAAACTGGATAAGGAGTCAGGACCCATCAGTGTGCTGTATTCAGGAAACCCATCTCACGTGCAGAGACACCCATAGACTCAAAATAAAGGGATGGAGGAAGATCTATCAAGCAACTGGAAAAAAAAAAAAGGCAGGGGTTGCAATCCTAGTCTCTGATAAAATAGACTTTAAACCAACAAAGATCAAAAGAGACAAAGAAGGCCATTACATAATGGTAAAGGGATCAATTCAACAAGAAGAGCTAACTATCCTAAATATATATGCACCCAACACAGGAGCACCCAGATTCATAAAGCAAGTCCTCAGTGACCTACTAAGGGACTTAAACTCCCACACAATAATAATGGGAGATTTTAACACCCCACTGTCAACATTAGACAGATCAACGAGACAGAAAGTTAACAAGGATATCCAGGAATTGAACTCAGCTCTACATAAAGCGGACCTAATAGACATCTACAGAACTCTCCACCCCAGGTCAACAGAATATACATTTTTTTCAGCACCACACCACACCTATTCCAAAATTGACCACATAGTTGGAAGTAAAGCTCTCCTCAGCAAATGTAAAAGAACAGAAATTATAACAAACTGTCTTTCAGACCACAGTGCAATCAAACTAGAACTCAGGATTAAGAAACTCACTCAAAACCACTCAACTACATGGAAACTGAACAACCTGCTCCTGAATGACTATTGGGTACATAATGAAATGAAGGCAGAAATAAAGATGTTCTTTGAAACCAATGAGAACAAAGACATAACATACCAGAATCTCTGGGACACGTTCAAAGCAGTGTGTAGAGGGAAATTTATAGCACTAAATGCCCACAAGAGAAAGCAGGAAAGATCCAAAATTGACTCCCTAACATCACAATTAAAAGAACTAGAAAAGCAAGAGCAAACACATTCAAAAGCTAGCAGAAGGCTAGAAATAACTAAAATCAGAGCAGAACTGAAGGAAATAGAGACACAAAAAACCCTTCAAAAAATTAATGAATCCAGGAGCTGGTTTTTTGAAAAGATCAACAAAATTGATGGACCGCTAGCAAGACTAATAAAGAAGAAAAGAGAGAAGAATCAAATAGATGCAATAAAAAACGAAAAAGGGGATATCACCACTGATCCCACAGAAATACAATCTACCATTAGAGAATACTACAAACACCTCTATGCAAATAAACTAGAAAATCTAGAAGAAATGGATAAATTCCTCGACAAATACACCCTCCCAAGACTAAACCAGGAAGAAGTTGAATCTCTGAATAGACCAATAACAGGTTCTGAAATTGTGGCAACAATCAATAGCTTACCAACCAAAAAGAGTCCAGGACCTGATGGATTCACAGCTGAATTCTACCAGAGGTACAAGGAGGAACTGGTACCATTCCTTCTGAAACTATTCCAATCGATAGAAAAAGAGGGAATCCTCCCTAACACATTTTACGAAGCCAGCATCGTCCTGATACCAAAGCCTGGCAGAGACATAAACAAAAAAGAGAATTTCAGACCAATATCCTTGATGAACATTGATGCAAAAATCCTCAATAAAATACTGGCAAACCGAATCCAGCAGCACATCAAAAAGCTTATCCACCATAAGCAAGTGGGCTTCATCCCTGGGATGCAAGGCTGGTTCAACATACGCAAATCAATAAATGTAATCCAGCATATAAACAGAACCAAAGACAAAAACCACATGATTATCTCAATAGATGCAGAAAAGGCCTTTGACAAAATTCAACAACCCTTCCTGCTAAAAACTCTCAATAAATTAGGTATTGATGGGACGTATCTCAAAATAATAAGAGCTATCTATGACAAACCCACAGCCAATATCATACTGAATGGGCAAAAACTGGAAGCATTCCCTCTGAAAACTGGCACAAGACAGGGATGCCCTCTCTCACCGCTCCTATTCAACATAGTGCTGGAAGTTCTGGCCAGAGCAATCAGGCAGGAGAAGGAAATAAAGGGTATTCAATTAGGAAAAGAGGAAGTCAAATTGTCCCTGCTTGCAGATGACATGATTGTATGTCTAGAAAACCCCATTGTCTCAGCCCAAAACCTCCTTAAGCTGATTAGCAACTTCAGCAAAGTCTCAGGATACAAAATTAATGTACAAAAATCACAAGCATTCTTGTACACCAATCACAGACAAACAGAGAGCCAAATCATGAGTGAACTCCCATTCACAATTGCTTCAAAGAGAATAAAACACCTAGGAATCCAACTTACAAGGGATGTGAAGGACCTCTTCAAGGAGAACTACAAACCACTGCTCAATGAAATAAAAGAGGATACAAACAAATGGAAGAACATTCCATGCTCATGGGTTGGAAGAATCAATATTGTGAAAATGGCCATACTGCCCAAGGTAATTTATAGATTCAATGCCATCCCCATCAAGCTACCAATGACTTTCTTCACAGAATTGGAAAAAACTACTTTAAAGTTCATATGGAACCAAAAACGAGCCCGCATCGCCAAGTCAATCCTAAGCCAAAAGAACAAAGCTGGAGGCATCACGCTACCTGACTTTAAACTATACTACAAGGCTACAGTAACCAAAACAGCATGGTACTGGTACCACAACAGAGACATAGATCAATGGAACAGAACAGAGCCCTCAGAAATGATGCTGCATATCTACAACTATCTGATCTTTGACAAACCTGACAAAAACAAGAAATGGGGAAAGGATTCCCTATTTAATAAATGGTGCTGGGAAAACTGGCTAGCCATATGTAGAAAGCTGAAACTGGATCCCTTCCTTACACCTTATACAAAAATTAATTCAAGATGGATTAAAGACTTATATGTTAGACCTAAAACCATTAAAATCCTACAAGAAAACCTAGGCAATACCATTCAGGACATAGGCGTGGGCAAGGACTTCATGTCTAAAACACCAAAAGCAATGGCAACAAAAGGCAAAATTGACAAATGGGATCTCATTAAACTAAAGAGCTTCTGCACAGCAAAAGAAACTACCATCAGAGTGAACAGGCAACCTACAGAATGGGAGAAAATTTTTGCAACCTACTCATCTGACAAAGGGCTAATATCCAGAATCTACAATGAACTCAAACAAATTTACAAGAAAAAAACAAACAACCCCATCAAAAAGTGGGCGAAGGATATGAACAGACACTTCTCAAAAGAAGACATTTATGCAGCCAAAAAACACATGAAGAAATGCTCATCATCACTGGCCATCAGAGAAATGCAAATCAAAACCACAGTGAGATACCATCTCACACCAGTTAGAATGGCCATCATTAAAAAATCAGGAAACAACAGGTGCTGGAGAGGATGTGGAGAAATAGGAACACTTTTACACTGTTGGTGGGACTGTAAACTAGTTCAACCATTGTGGAAGTCAGTGTGGCGATTCCTCAGGGATCTCGAACTAGAAATACCATTTGACCCAGCCATCCCATTACTGGGTATATACCCAAAGGACTATAAATCATGCTGCTATAAAGACACATGCACACGTATGTTTATTGCGGCACTATTCACAATAGCAAAGAGTTGGAACCAACCCAAATGTCCAACAACAATAGACTGGATTAAGAAAATGTGGCACATATACACCATGGAATACTATGCAGCCATAAAAAATGATGAGTTCGTGTCCTTTGTAGGGACATGGATGAAACTGGAAAACATCATTCTCAGTAAACTATCGCAAGGACAAAAAACCAAACACTGCATGTTCTCACTCATAGGTGGGAATTGAACAATGAGAACTCATGGACACAGGAAGGGGAACATCACACTCCGGGGACTGTTGTGGGGTGGGAGGAGGGGGGAGGGACAGCATTAGGAGATACACCTAATGCTAAATGACGAGTTAATGGGTGCAGGAAATCAACATGGTACATGGATACATATGTAACAAACCTGCACATTGTGCACATGTACCCTAAAACCCTAAAGTATAATAAAAAAATAAAAAATAAATAAAAAAAAAAAAAAGAAAATTTCCCTGTTCAGGTGGATGATTCCAAAAAAAAAAAAAATACTCGCTCTGAATATTTGATGCCTCGCAAGTTGACCCAATTCTATCAAACAGAGACCAGAGGACCCTGCCACACCCTAAGCTAAGTACTTCCTAATTATAGGTAAACTTTCGTGTGATACCTAGAAATCCAGAATCCAGTGGAATAACTTTCTAAAGTATAATAGAAGTTATAAAATGTGTGTGTGTTCATGTAAAGCAGGCTTCTTGATTTTCCGTTTTCCTCCCCCTTAAATTCTGATTACTTATTGCTCCTTGTGGCAGACTATTTTTGGAAAAGGCACAACAGTTGCTTCGTATTTAATACTGAACAGGAAAGGCGAGATGTTGACCTAAAATTTTTATTTTTCTGTGTACATGTCATTACATATTTGTCTAAACCCCTATGATATACAACTCCAAGGAAGCCTAAATTAAACTCTGGGCTTTGGGTGATAATCATGTGTCAGCGTAGGCTCATGGATTGTAGCAAGTGTACCACTCTGGTCAGAAGTGTTGATAATGGGGGAGGCCAGGTGAGGGGGACAGGAGGGATATATGGGAAATCTCTGTTTTTTTCTCTCAATTTTGCTATGAACCTAAAAGTGTTCTTAAAAAATAAAGTTTTTAAAAAATGTTTTAAATTATTCTCATTCTGACCACCTAATTCCTAACAAAAGACAAGCATGGCTGGAAAATGGCATGGAAGATGCAGACAAACACACAGGAAGAAAGCGTGCTTACTGCAAGTTTCTGTGTCTACTTGAGAATTTCCATATGCAAACGAAAAGAGAGAGATTGCAGACTAATCAGATGAACTCACTTTATTTTACATTTTTACAGTTGCTGTGTATTCTTCCCCTCAAAGTAAGAAAGAAACCCTCATCAGTGAGAAGCGGGAGGTTGGAAGAGGAGTGATATAAAAATCTTAGATAACTGACTTCAAGAATTCCAATTTATAGTGTTTCAAACTGTTACAAGCATTTTTCTCTTTTCAGATAGAGCAGACTGAAGACTGACTTCCATCCAAATTTTGAAAAATAAAGTTGATCCTCCAACCGGGTGAGACAAGAGAGAAAATTCTTGTTTTATAAACTAGAAGGCGTATGACAAATGGAACAGTTTTAACCAAAGACTTTTTTTTTTTGCACTATTTTATATTTGGTATTACAATATGGAAGTGTCTTGTCCTTCACATGCAATTAGTGCCGTGGGAAAGTTGCTCTGCGATTTCTACTCACATTCCAGTCTTTGAAGGGACTCAAGACAAATATGACCCATGTGACTCATTTTACACTGCTGAGAGAAATAGGCTGTTCAAAATCCATCCTTAGATTTTGAGAGCCATGATTATAAAAAGTCACATGAAACAAATACTTGAGAAAGACTTCCCTAGAAAATGTATCAATAATTGAGAGAAGGAAAAACTTTAAAATCAAACATCATAATTAAAATGAGTAAAGTACACATTTTAAGCGTAATTCATAACTGAGTTACAAAAATAATTGTCATCATAGTTTTACTGCTTAATCAATTTCCATACTCAAGTACACTAATTCCCACCTTTTTTTGTGTGTGACTTTTCTTTCCTTTGAGGCAACTTCATCTTGATGTTTTTTCAAATTTATTCTATTTATCTCATTTACGTGAGATCATGAAAATATTATTTTGTCTTTCTGCTCCAATGGATATGAAAGAGAACGAAACACCAAAAAGAGGACCCTTAAAAGGAAAACAGAAATCAAAGCAAATAACCCAGGAAAAAAATAAAATATTAATGCTTATGATAATTAAAAAAGTAAATAAAATAGGAAACTAGCAAAAACTCCTCAGTAGAAATTATTCACAAATTGCTCAATATCAAGGCTTACACACATTAGTGAAATCCATTTGGTCAAAGGGTACATGTAAGCCTTTGGGGGTGATGGAAGTGTTTTGGGTCTTGATGGTGATGGTGATCTTACAGGCATGTTAAACTGTCAATATTCATCAAACTGTACACTGGATGCAATCTATTACACATAAACTACACCTCAATAAACTTGATTACAATAAGAAAGCAAAACACTTCTTTATGGTGCTTAGATAAAAGTTAAATGCACTGAAAATAAATGAACTATGAGTGATAGCAAATATTCATATTTCACAAAAGCCATTGCTTTAAATGTACACTTACACTCCAATATTTCTCAGTGAGAGGTTTCAAAAATTATGATATGTAATAAATGTGAGGTATCACAGGCACCATATTCATTTGCAATCACAAGGACAAGCAGATGTAGTAGTTTTTGACTTTTTGTTATTTCATCTATATATCAGTCTGTTTTCACACTGCTGATAAAGACATACCCGAGACTAGGAAGAAAAAGAGGTTTAATTGGACTAACATTTCCACATGGCTGGTGAGGCCTCAGAATCATGGCAGGAGACGAAAAGCACTTCTTACATGGTGGCAGCAAGAGAAAAATGAGGAAGAAACAAAAGCAGAAAACCCTAATAAACTCATCAGATCTCGTGAGACGTATTCACTGTCACAAGAATAGCACAGGAAAGACCAGTCCCCATGATCCATTTACCTCCCGTTAGGTCCCTCCTACACTTGGGAATTCTGGAAGCTACGATTCAAGTTGAGATTTCGGTGGGGACACAGCCAAACCATGTCAATCTACAACTTAGAGTTCCATCCTCTCAATGCTGGAAAAGTTGGAATGTTTCATATTTTATGGTAGAATAGAGTCTACGGATTGGAAGATAAGACACTAAAGTGCATTAACCATCAAAAACTGTGAAGGAGGCCGGGCGCCATGGCTCATGCCTGTAATCCTAGCACTTTGGGAGGCCGAGGCGGGTGGATCACGAGGTCAGGAAATCGAGACCATCCTGGCTAACACGGTGAAACCCCGTCTCTACTAAAAATACAAAAAGTTAGCCGGGCATGGTGGCACACGCCTGTAGTCCCAGCTACTCGGGAGGCTGAGGCAGGAGAATCGCTTGAACCCAGGAGGCAGAAGTTGCAGTGAGCTGAGATCATGCCATTGCACTCCAGCCTGGGCGACAGAGCACTACTCCATCTCAAAAAACAAAACAAAACGAAACAAAAAACAAACGAACAAACAAAACTGCGAAGGGTCTGAGAGTTCACCCGTCTTGCAAACTAACCAGTTAGCCTGACAAAAGTTTCATGAATTCTGGTAGAAGACACAAGACTCCTGGGTCACAGACAAAGAATAGTTTAGTACTCATGACAATGGCAGTAGCAAAAGGATTAGCATTTTTTGTACCAGTTAACCAGGCCTCCATTTTTGCAAAGTGATGCAAAGAGGACCAGATGGTAGCTACATGTTCAGTGATTGTGCTATAGAAGAGGAATATTTAATTTAGGGAATCCGAATCCTTTATAATGGGCAGTGAGCATGCCTGGCCTTTGCTCCAGAGAGAGACACTGGTTCTATGTTCCAAGACTGTTCACAACACAAATATCCCTGAAAAGATAGTTCAGAATGAAGGACAGTTAGTTGCTCACTCACAAGAGATGCAGAAATACAAAATGTCTCTGGAGAATTGACCTCCAACAATAAGAATTCAATCATTAGAGAAAGTACTTCAGGGTACCTTGAATTCTTCAAAGAAAATGTTGGCTAATTTATTAGAAATCTCTGCTTTTCCAGGTCCAAGTTTTACATTAATATGTGTATATAAAAGTGTATGCATTTTCTCAATTTGAGTCAGAATACCAAAAACTACACAACAACATTTGTATTAATTAACAGAAAACAGACGTGGCAAGGATTAGCACACTACATGCATGTGCTGGACCTCCCTGTAAATCACCTCATGTAATCAATGACAATCCAAATGTTACCATCTATTTCAAATGATGAGTTCTTGCCCATGAAATTTATTTCTTATTTATCAAGGTAACAGGAGTAGAAATGAATCAATCTTCAAACCAGCTGCTCATAATCACAAAGTACATTTTATTAATGTGCTAGAAGAACCAATATTGGAAAGTTTTATTTGGCTTCCAACTTGACCCTACTTAGAAATAAGGTGACAGTATATTCCACTTCAAAAAATATATATTCCCCATCAGCTCAATAGCCCAAGCCAAAATATACATCATCCTAGATTCCACTCTCCTTGTTACTCTTCTCACATGTGGTCAGTTGACCACGTCTGCCATCTTTGTTTAATAACTAGTTATCATATCTGCTTCTGAACAAGACTGTGCCTTTTATTTGTATCAACTGCACCTCCCATTATGCTGATGCATAGTAAGCATACAATAAACGTTTGTGAAATGAATAGATCTACTGCTTTATCAATGTCAGAAAATAATGCACATGGGAATGTAAATTGGTACATCCATTATGGAAACCCATATGGAGATTCTTCAAAAAAATTTGAAAATAGCTACCATATTATCCACCAATCTCATCTCTGAGCATACCACATATATCCAATGGAAATGAAATCCATGTGTCAAAGAGATATCTGCACTCCCATGTTCATTGCAGCATTATTCATAATAGCCAAAAGATGGAATCAGCCTAAATGTCCAACAATGGAGGGATGGATAAAGGAAATGTGATATATATGCACAATGGAATACTATTCAGCCTTAAAAAAGAAACTCTGTCATTTGTGAAACATGGGTGAACCTGGAGGACTTTATGTTAACTGAAATAAGCCAGGCACAGAAAGACAAATATCACACGTGGAATCTAACGAAGTTGAACTCACAGAAGCAGAAAGTAGAATGGTGGTTACAAGGAACTGGTGGGGAGAGAGGTGGAGGTTGGAGACATGTTTGTCAAAGTATACAAAATTTCAACTGGACAGGAGTAGTAAGTCCAAGAGTTCTATTGTGCAATATGGTGACTACAATTAATAACAATGTACAGTATTGTATTCTGGAAAATTTCTAAGAGAGTAGATTTTAAGTGTCCTCACCACAAAAATCATAAATATGCATGTGAAAATTAGCTACATTTAGCCATTCCAAATATATGCATATTTTAAAATATTACATTGTACACAATAAATGTATACAATTTTTGTTTAATTTTTTCAAATAAGCTTTTTTAAACAGAAAACTCCATTAAAAATGAAAAGGAAATTGTAAAACCACAGTGCACAAAGAGAGATATGGAAAAAATTGATTTTTCCTGGCAAACGTGCGCTTTATCTTTCTAACAACTATAGATATTTTCACATAATCTATAATACAGGCACACATTTGTGTACTGGTAAACACAAACCCCATTCAAAATGGTGAAATTTTTTCCTGCAGCTCCTGTTAGCAACCTGGTTGCACTTATCTGTTAAACATTAGTTTCCTAGAGAAGAAGATACTATCATTTCAAACTGCAGCAAACAAAATATTCTACAGGACATATAAATCCTGTATAAAACCTGAACTTTGAGCTACGAAATTCTGGTGGCTTTCTCAACCCAGTCAGTTTGACGCTGTGAAATCTAAGACTATACCAGAAATGCTCATTCATTTTAAGGTATGTGTGTTTATTTAGGGCTATTTTGCTTTTAACCAAGTGGTTATCCTCAAAATATACGGCTTCTGTCGGGGAGGATAAAAGGAGAAAAATGAAAGTTTAATCTCCAGTTCTCATGGGAAAAATCTGAAGAGCAGTTGTCCTCCTTTAAAAAAAGTTAATAAAAAATGTTTTCATGAAAAGATAAGATCCTGGCATGTTAAGAAAATTTAACCATTTTAATCTGATGCAATAAGTTCCTCTAAAATAGATACTGCATTTGCTATCCAATGGGCAGTGGTTTGGGAGAGCATTTCTGAAAGATCCTTTGGTTAGTAGTTGCCTAGGACAGAATTTACCTCGGGAACAACAATATCCACACACAGTGACCATTCCCACCATTCTTTTGACTTGGTAATGGTCAGGTAATAAAATGGTAAGGTAATAAAAACATCAGCTATGTTTTCAGGATGCAGTCAAGACCCCATCCAAAAATAAAATAAAACTTACATTTTAAATTAACTTAAATGTCTATATTTTATTCAATTTGCTTCTTCAGTGCTAATGTTCATCTGTCACATAAAAACTGTACAATGTTTACAGTCCAAATAAGAAGAAAATGAAGCACAATGATCAGGAAGCTTCTTCAGACAAGTTACATTCATAACTCCAACCATAGCATAAAATGTTCAAAAATTAATTTTTCAGGTTTTGATGCACTTTTCCAACATATATGTCTAATTTTTATATTTTAAATCACATGAGCACTACAGGAACAAATATAAATAATAAATAAAATAATCTTTCAGCCTACCTACCCTGACTTCATACCCCCAAACACTTTTTTCTACACATTTGCATAGAAAATACTAGAATGTTTGAGTGTCTATTATATAGAATATCATTTATTCAACAGAAAGAGCTACCAAGTGAAATGGTACACATTAGAAGAGAGTGATTTCGCAATTGCTGGATCACTTGACTGTGACTTGAGAGAAGGTTTCTAGAAGAAATTCAAAGTTTGGATGAATGCCTGAGGGTAGTCTCTTCTTACCTTAATCTACATGTTTCTAACCCATCATTATCTCAAAGTTATGACACACATACACACACACACACACACACACACACACCTCACACACACAGTTTCTCGACTTCACTGAAACCCACTGTCCCCTAAGGATACTGCTTCTCCTCTCAAGCGGGAGCTGGAAGATGTTTTCCGTCAAACTCCAAATATCCCAGTATCAGAACCAAGGCAATGTCCTCCTGACTACCCAATGCCACTTGCAGACAAATGACTGCACTCTCTTTTGTAAGCTGCTCCTTTGAGTAGTTGACAATAAGAGCCTCTTCTCCCTCTAGTCCTCACTTAATCATTTGGTCATTCCTTAAAGAATTTAGCACCCAACTCATAGTCTCCTTTTCACCCAACCCTACCATCGTGCTAAGCAGATTTAACATCACCTAGATGCACCATCAACACCTTGCCCAGCAGTTCCTTACCCTGATACCCACTGATAGTTGTCATAATTCACCTCAAGCACCAACTTCCACAGTCACACCATGAATTTGGTCAACATTGGAAACTGCACTTCAGATAATTCTGCAATAATATAAATACCTTCACAAACACCACCACCACCACCTTCAACTTCCCTTTCCAATGGCCTTGTTTTCGTCCCCTCATACAACACTTCTACCTATCAAGAACTGCAATCCAGTGACACTTCGACTTTCTCTACATTCATCAGCCTCCTCAGCTCTCCACATCTCTCCATCAGTACAATGTCACCTCCCTCCCCCGTGTCCACCTCCAACTCCTGGCTTCGTATTTTATCTGGCCTATTCCTATTCATCCTTACTCATAGCACTTTCTTAGAAAGGGGCTATCCAGACTTCTAAGCTAGATGAAGTTCTTCTGTTAAGCCATCTTGTAAGTTCTTTGTGCTTTTCTTAGCTATTCTTCAAACACAACAATGATCATATTGCAATTAATGTCACTGTGGATTTGAACATGGAAGGTCTATTTTATCCCAGATTATAAATTGGTTAAGAGCAGAGATCATGACTGTTTTACTCTCAATTACATATGTCAACCAACACCATGCCTGGCACATAGAAGGCACTCTAGAAATATATGTGGAGTCACACACACACACACACACACACACACATTCTTATGCATACACACTCATACACTTACCTATGAAGATTTCTTCCAGTAAATGGGTATCTGTATTATGCAAGCAACGTGAAATCAGAAAGAACATTTTGGGGTTTTTGCTGCCTAACACCAAAACTAATTGCAGCCACTCTTCAAAAAAGTGCAATAACTTTATAAACAGCCACATCCTGATTCTTACTGTAGAAAGCTCTCCATTCTCTGCTGAATATTCATCCGTTGGGAGGGACACACGCCTAGAAGCTCAGCACTTTCTGAAAAGAGAAGCAGCAGGAATAGAAGATGTGTGGAGAGGAAAGAAAGTCAAAGGCAGGCTCCTGCAATGCAAAGGTGCCAGGAAAAAGGGTGCAATCCCAGGCTGTGTAACACAGGATGGAGGAGGGAGATCTCACTTTTGTTGTAAACAGCAGAATTATTTAAAGGTAGCTACATTAGCAATCAGATCTCAAAGATGGTGGAAACCAAAACACCTCCTTTCTCATTAAGGGTAGGGGGCTCCAGCATAATTTCTCTGGACCAGGAAGAGGGAGGAGTCTTACTTCTCTTCCCTTCCAACTGCATTCCCCACTCAATCCTAGATTGCACAAGGAAGTCAACACTACGTCCCCCAACACGCTCCAAATCCCTGTCTTCACAGCATTGTCAACTGATTCTCTTCATCCAATCTTGGAAACAGTCTGGAAAAAGAAGCAGAAGAGAGATGAAAGGGGAAAAGTTCAAAAGTACTTTAAACTCTGCCAAAAAAAAATCAATTAATACCAATATACACCGAGAAATGAATGACAGAAATCATCGCAGCAAGGTATTTCCTCATGACTCCTTCAACTGGCCAGAGCCAAACCAAGATGTGCAAATAATCTGAGCAACTGTACACTTTGGCACACCTTTGTGTGCCTACCTTCGACATGTATTTACAGAAGCTGGAAATTGCACAGGGCCGGACCAGGAAAGAACTGACAGAAATGTTCAACTGCATGACCAATGTCCTGAGCTTTAGTCCCAGAGTTGTGTGTTCTACTCTGAAGCCCTACAAGTCATAGGACCCATTCACCCCAGAGCCAGTGTAGCCTATTTCTTTGAGATCTCAGTCCTATCCCTCTAATGGTATCGAAGTAACCTCCATTTACATATAGTGCTCTTTTTGAAACGAGCCATGATAGACTTTAATCCAAATTAACAAAAACAAAAACTGGAGTCCAAAGAACTATATAATTAGCATAAATATTGGGACTACACCCTGCCACATAATAAAACAGAAAGCATCAAAATATGTAATTATGTATAGCACCTATACACTAGCATAGGTCAAACAGCTGAATGAGTTAAAGGAGTTTTGTTTTGTTTTGTTTTAATCAGTCAACTAGGTACTTCTTTTTTTTTTTTGGATCAATGATAATAACTCAATCCTCTATTTGACAAAGAAGAAGGAGAAGGAAGAGGAAGAAAAAGAAAGTGGGATAAAGGATCAGAAAGGGAGTAAAATAGAAAAAATCAGAGTATGACTCCGGGGTAGACCTGTTTTGTTGTCGCTGGGTTGGTTGGTTGGTTTGTCTGTTGTATTTTTCGTATGTTTCGCCATGTTGGCCAGACTGGTCTCGAACTCCTAGCCTGAAGTGATCAACCCGCCTCGGCCTCCCAGAGCGCTGGGACTACAGGCGTGAGCCACCACATCCAGCCCCCACATTGCTTCTGGCCTCCGTGGTAGACCTCCCAGACGGGGCGGTCGGGCAGAGGTGCTCCCCACATCCCAGACGGGGCAGCCGGGCAGAGATGCTCCTCACTTACCAGACGGGGCGGCCAGGCAGAGGCGCTCCTCACTTCTTCCCAGACGGGGCGGCCGGGCAGAGGCGCTCCTCACTTCTTCCCAGACGGGGCGGCCGGGCAGAGGCGCTCCTCACTTCCCAGACAATGGGTGGCCGAGCAGAGGCGCTCCTCACTTCCCAGATGGGGCGGCCAGGCAGAGACGCTCCCCACCTCCCAGACGGGGTGGCGGCCGGGCAGGGGCTGCAATCCCAGCACCCTGGGAGGCCAAGGCAGGCGGCTGGGAGGCGGAGGCTGCAGCGAGCCAAGACCACGCCGCCACCGCACTCCAGCCCGGGCAACACCGGGCACCGAGTGAGCGAGACTCCGTCTGCAGTCCCAGTACCTCGGGAGGCCGAGGCGGGCAGAGCACTCGGGGTCAGGAGCTGCAGACCAGCCTGGCCAACATGGCGAAACCGCGCCTCCAGCGAAAGGAGAAAAAGCAGGCAGCGGTGGTGGCGCGCGCCGGCAATCCCAGGCAGCCCGCAGGCCGGGGCAGGAGAATCACGGGAGCCGGAGGCAGGGGGTCTGCAGTGAGTCGACCAGATTCCAGCCTGGGCCACAGAGGGGAAAGGAAGGAAGGAAGGGAGGGAGGGAGGCAGGCGGGGGCGGGCAGGCAGGTCAACTAGGTACTTCTTAATGCAGTCACTTTGGCATGATACAAACAAAATCTTTCAAACTACAACACATCTTAGAAACAGCAAATACTACTGCTGTTCACATAGCAAGGAAGGTTACAAGTAAATCTCCCAATATCTCAGGTGTAAAGAAGTATTCTAACAAGTTCCATTTGTATTAAATCAAATCACCAGACTAAGGCATCTATTTTGCACCATTTACTCAGAGCAACAGACAAAAAGACAGGGCTTGGGGTTTATTTATATAAACATTCTTCCACAGGTAGTCAGAGGAGGAAGGAGTACAATGTAATTTGATGGTGGATGAATTTGCCCAAAAAGGAGACTAAAAAAGAAAGGTTATTGTGACCCAACACTCACTCTTTACTTTTTAAAGTTGTGGGGAAAAGAAATGGCAAAGCTTTCTATTTCTGTAAGCTTTTGTTCTAAAGAATTGAATCAAAAATAACAATACCTAATCATCTCTAAATTACTTCAACTAAAAACACCACTAAAGACCTTATAATGTTTTTTTAAAGAGTTCATTCTCATAATTTCTTCCTTGGCCCTGAAAACGATGGTTTAAAAATAGCTCGATTTGCATCTTATTCTTATAATGACTTTCTACAAATACATTTTGAAATGCTTACTTACGGAAAAGCTGTTGCCTGCTTAGCTTTCATCATGTATGAGATCGCACTACTTCGCTCACCTGGAACTGTCCTGTTCTCTGTTCCCAGCAACGTGAAGGACGGTCCGATAAGGAGCCTCCTTGCTAAATGTTACGTTTAAAGTATGTATAGCTACATGTATTTTCAAATGCATAACCGATTTCTCAAGAGAGAAGGGAACTTATGCCAGAAGCAAGGAAAAGATTGAAAGGCAGGGCTGGAAACAGAGCTGGCCCAGTAGCAGCTCCAAATATGGCAAAATGCTAGTGTTATTTAAGACACCAGTACAATATCCCTGATGATGAAACAGGAAACGTTCCCTTGTCCCCCTCGCAGGCTGTGCAACAGGAGGAGTGACTCGCTTCTTCTGTGCCCCGCTGCTCAAACCTCTAGGGGAGCATGCTGACGACTGGGTTATGGGGCCCAACCCAACAGCAGTGTCTAGGGGTAAATGTTTACAGCTGAAGCCCCAGTGGGCACACGTGTGTTACAGGGTGCTCTTTTAGTTTTGCCATCTGTAGGAGACTTGTGTTAGTCAGCTCAATTAGACC
>NW_022097113.1:0-34047 GCF_006542625.1 Nomascus leucogenys | reverse complement strand
CTTTTGAATTCCCTTGGTTTTCTGAGCAGTGACCATGTAGGGAAGCAGGGTCTTGCTTTGATCTATTCTTCACCTTTGCCTTTTCTTTCCCCGACTTTTGCTAACCCATTCATTGTCCTTAAAATTGGGTCCTATTTTGAGACATAAATTGGAGGAGAATCTGTATTTTGGGGGTGAAGGGGTGAGTGAATGACAGGTGATACTGAAGACAACAGAATTGGAAGATATACTGACCCTACAAATGACAGTTTTTATATTTTGAAGAAATAGCTAAAAGAATAGGTTCAGAGCAGCCGAAATAGCTCAGTTGGGAGAGTGTTAGACTGAAGATCTAAAGGTCCTTGGTTTCAGTAGGTCTTTTTTTCAGTTTTGTCTAATAGAACCTTTATTTTTATTTATTTATTTTTTTTTATGGAGTTTCACTCTTGTTGCCCAGGCTGGAGTGCAATGGAACGAACTCAGCTCACCCCAACATCCACCTCCTGGGTTCAAGCGATTTACCTGCCTCAGTCTCCCGAGTAGCTGGGATTACAGGCATGTGCCACCATGCCTGGCTAATTTTGTATTTTTAGTAGAGACGGAGTTTATTCATGTTGGTCAGACTAGTCTCGAACTCCCGACCTCAGGTGATCGCCTCCCTTGGGCTTCCAAAGTTCTGGGATTACAGACATAAGCCACAGCGCCCAGCTAATGCAACCCTTATACAACACTTGCATGCCAATCCCAGAAGGGTGTACAGAACTCCAATTTTTTGCTGTTGAAAATCCGATAAAGGTAATACACACACACACACACACACACACACACACATATATATGCATCACTCTCTCCTTTGGTTGCATATTCCACTGAAATCTTCCATGAAGTGCTGACATTAAATAAATTATTAAAAGTCTTAAACCTAGGAAGTTATTTTATTTTATTTTATTGAGATTGAGATTGAGTTTTGCTCCGATGCCCCGGCTGGAGTGCAGTGGCGTGATCTCGGCTCACTGCAACCTCTGCCTCCGGGGTTCAAAGATTCTCCTGCCTCAGCCTCCCCAGTAGCTGGGATTACAGGTGCCTTCCATTTCAAGTCATATACAGTAGTCTAAATAATTTGTATCCCCCATTAGTACCAAGTATCTTCTACTCACAGCAGTTGCAGATGCTCCATAATACACAGAAAAAGAAAGTTACCTCCTGAAAATTATTACAAAAAGGGCTTTTCAGGAACGGTGTGTAGCTCGGTGGTAGCTCGCATGTTTTGCATGTATGAGGCCCCAGGTTCGATCCCCCATACCTCCAAAGGGTGGTTTTGCTCTGGCAGTGCTCAAACCTAATTTTCAAGCAACATAGACTTCTGCCTCCACACCTTTTTCTATCCTATTTCTGCACATATAGACAGTAAAGACGTAACCCAATGGGTTGCCTCCATTTATAACCCATCTCTGTGCTGTGAGCTTCAACATCACGGAAGGCGATTGCGACGGCAAAAGGAAGGTGAAAAAGAAATGAGGAAGAATGAAGAATGGGATCCCAACAGGGTCTCTTGAACCCAAACAAAAGTGCACATCCACGGGCGGTTCACATTCACTCTCATTTTGTACTATGATTAAAGAGAAGGAAAGACAAAGAAGAAGGGGGAAAAGTGCCCCGCGGGCTTTCGTTTTATTTATTTTATTTATTTATTTATTTTTGGAGACGGAGTCTCCCTCTGTAGCCCAGGCTGGAGTGCAGTGGCGCGATCTCGGCTCACTACAACCTCTGCCACCCAGGTTCAAGTGATTCTCCTGCCTCAGCAGCTGGGATTACAGGCGCGTGCCATCAGGCCTGAGTAATTTTTGTATTTTTAGCAGAGACGGGGTTTCACCATGTTGGCCACGCTGGTCTCGAACTTCAGAGCTCAGATGATCCACCTGCCACAGTTTCCCAAAATGCTGGGATTACAGGCGTGAGCCACCGCTCCTGGCATCATCTTTGTTTTCCTTTTTTTTTTTTTTTTTACATTAGTTTTGTTTTCTGGGCCAAAGAACAGAGGGAAAATATCTGTCCGCTGATTTATCCTCCAGTCTCTCCCTGTCAGCCTGATCAGAGAGCAGAGCCACAAGTGTGATCCAATACCGAGACAAGGACTGCTGTGGCTCTCTAGCCTCTTGAGATGGAAGTGAAAGGACGCTGGATGACCGAACAAAGACTGTTGGGGAATTAGAGGCCTTCAACATGCGAGGAGCAGAAACCAATACGGATCAACAATTCCCTACTGATATTCCATAAAATTGATTCATTTTCCTGTATTTCCTCAGCCATTCCATTTACCTTGTTAAAATAAAACATTGCCTGGAAACCTCTCCTAGCAGCCAATGGGCCAGGCGCGGTGGCTCACGCCTGTAATCCCAGCACTTTGGGAGGCCGAGGCGGGCGGATCACGAGGTCAGGAGATAGAGACCATCCTGGCTAACACGGTGAAACGCCGTCTTTACTAATCATACAAAAAATTAGCCAGGCATGTTGCGGGCTCTGTAGTCCCCAGTACGGACGGCTGAGTCAGAGAATGGCGTGAACCAGGAGGCGGAGCTGGCAGTGAGCCGAGATCGCCACTGCACTCCCCACCTGGGCGACAGAGCAAGACTCTTCTCAACAACAGCAACAAAAAACAAAACAAAACAAAAACAGCCAACAGAGACTCGTGAAAAAGTAGGAAAATTTTTCTGTCACAATGGAAACAGACGCAAAGTAAAAGGTGAGTGGATCACAGGTATGTTGAGCACTTCCTCAGGTAAAAACAAAACAAACTTTTTTGTTCTTTCTCTTTCAATTCCATCACAACTACATTGCATGACGAGGAAACTCCCAGGAAATCTATCCACTGATGATAATTTTAGGTGTTTCCAATGCTGCATGTTTCAAATTGTTGTCCTCCTGTGTATATGTTTGCTGTTGAATCAAAAGTGTCTTTGAGAGGCAACAGAGAACGATGTTTGTCATCAGTCCACCAGTCTAACACTCTATCAGGCTAGGCTGTCCTTACTTCTTGATTCTTTTGTTCAGTGGAAATATCCATAACAAGCATACGGAGGGATATTGTCTAGTGAAACTGTTTAGCTTAAGACTGGCTGTGTGCCCCAGGGCCAATCATATGTTGTTATAAGATACATTTTTTTTTTTTTAAGGAAGGCAATGCAGACATTTTCTTTTCATTTCATACTTTTTTTTTCCCTTCTATCCAGGTTCTCTCCAGGCACTTTAAGCAAATAGGCATGTTAGTCACAGTGGACACTGCATGGAGAGTAAGGGTGAGGATTAGGGTTCTACAAGCAGAAGGCCAAATTCCAGGCCCAACCTCAGATCTATTGAATCAGAATTGCTGAGGGTGGGGCCCAGCCGCCTGTGCTTGAATAAGCCCTCAAGTGACTCTGATGCTAAAGTTTGGGAAGCACTGTTCTAGAGGATTAAGAAGGGGGTCCCAGGACCAGGCACCTGCTGAGGAGGAAGAGTTGTTCCGGGTTCCTGCCTATTCTCAAGCAAAAACTCAAACCACCTAGGAATGTCAATGAGGTTTGTATTTGCCTTACATCAGGGATGGGGTGGATTTATTATCTCTTTGACACCGTCAATATGTTACGTGATTTTGGTGGTCACACACAAGAGACTCTGATTTTCCTGTAGAAGAACTCACCAGAGTTCTAGTGAGCCAAGAGACTCTTTCAAGACAGTTTTCTTTATTCTTTCCTTTCTTATCATTCTACCTCCCTTCTCTTTCTCTCTTCTTCTCTTTCTCTTTCTTTTCTTTCTTTCCTTTCTTCCTTTCTGTTTTCTTTTTCTTTTCTCTTTCTCTCTCTCTCCCTTTCTTTCTTTTTCCTCATTTCTTTTTTCTTTTCCTTTCTTTATCTCTTTCTTTCTCTCTTTCTCTCTCTCCCTTTCTTTCCTTTTCTCTCATTTCTTTTGTTCTTTTCTTTTTTTTTTTTTTTTTGAGGCAGTGTCTCACCTCTATCACCCAGGCTGGAGTGCAGTGACATGATCTCGGCTAACTGCAACCTCTGCCTCCTGGGTTCAAGTGATTCTCCTGACTCAGCCTCCTGAGTAGCTGGGATTATAGGTGCACCTCACCATGCCCAGCTAATTTTTATATTGTGGGGTTTCACCATGTTGACCAGGCTGGTCTTGAATTCCTGACTCAGGTGATCTGCCCCCTTGGCCTCCCAAAGTGCTGGCATTACAGGCATGAGCCACTGCACCTGGCCACCCGATTCTGTCATTTCTTTGTCACATAAAAAGTAAAAACATGACCCAATTCATTGCCTTTAGTGCTTCTTATTTCTATTTCTATTTGGTCAGCCTCTGTACCAACCAAAGCAACTGACACAGCAGGAGATGAAACGAGGAAACATGAACCAGCTTTTACAAGATCTCTGGATCATGTTTCACTGTCAACTGTAAAACTATTGTCTAGCCCTAGTTCGGAAAGATTATCTTCCACGTTTTTTCCTGAAAGTTTTATAGTTCTACATTTTACATTCATATCTGTGATCCATTTTAAGTTCACTTTTGTGAAGGCATGAGACTTATTTTTCTTTCATGGAATTACTATTTATGCAACTTTGTCAAAAACCTGTTGAGAATATGTGTGTGGGTTTATTTTTCCATTCCTCTATTAATCCACATGCCCATCTCCTTGCCAATACTATACAGTTCTTAATTACTGTAGTAATAATACAATAGTACAAGAATACAACCATGTACTACGATAGTCTTGAAATCAGACTGCTTGTTCCTCCTAGATTTTAAATAATTATTCTAATTCCTTTGACTTTGTGGGAGAAACCTGGTGGGAGGTAATTGGATCATGGGGGTGGCTTCCCCCATACTGTTCTGGTGATAGTGAGTGAGTTCTCATGAGGTCTGACGGTTTTATAAGTATTGGCAAGTTCCTCTTTTGCTCATAGTTCTTTCTCCTGCTGTCATGTAAAGAATGTCCTTGCTTCCCATTTCCCTTCTGCCGTGATTGTAAGTTTCCTGCAGCCTCCTCAGCTGTGTGAAACTGTCACTCAATTAAACCTATTTCCTGGCCGGGCGCGGTGGCTCACGCTTGTAATCCCAGCACTTTGGGAGGCCCAGGCGGGCGGATCACGAGGTCAGGAGATCGAGACCACGGTGAAACCCCGTCTCTACTAAAAATACAAAAATTAGCCGGGCGTGGTGGTGGGCGCCTGTAGTCCCAGCTACTTGGAGAGGCTGAGGCAGGAGAATGGCGTGAACCGGGAGGCAGAGCTTGCAGTGAGCCAAGATTGCGCCACTGCACTCCAGCCTGGGTGACAGAGCAAGACTCTGTCTCAAAAAAAAAAATAAATAAAATAAAATAAAAATAAACCTATTTCCTTTATAAATTACCCAGTCTCGCCCAACACAGTGGCTCACGCCAGTAATCCCAGCACTTTGGGAGGCTGAGGCTGGCGGATCATGAGTTCAGGAGTTCCAGACAAGCCTGACCAATATGGTGAAACGCCGTCTCTACTAAAAATACAAAAATTAGCCAGTGTGGTGGCCTGCACCTGTAGTCCCATCTACTCAGGAGACTGATGAAGAAGAGTCGCTTGAACCCAGGAGGCAGAGGTTGAAAGCACACCACTGCACTCCAGCCTGGGCGACACAGCAAGACTCCATCTAAAAAAAAAACAAAATTACCCAGTCTCGGATAGTGTTGTCATAGCAGTGTGAAAACGGACTAATACACATTCTGTCTTTTTCATGACGTACCAGTGTTAGCTGTTCTCTATTCCTATTTTTCTGAGACTTTTTCTCATGAGTAGCTATTGAAGTTTGACAAATGCTTTTTCTACTTTGATATGATCGTGTGATTTTTTTAGCCTGTTAATGTGATGGATTATTGCAAGAAGTCAGGGACCCCAAACAGAGGCACCAGCTGAAGCTGCAGCGGAGGAACATAAATTGTGAAGATTTCAGGGACATTTATTAGTTCCCAAAATTAATACTTTTGTAATTTTTTATGCCTGTCTTTACTGCAGTCTCTGAACATAAATTGTGAAGATTTCATTGACATTTATCACTTCCTGAATCAATACTCATAATTTCCTATGCCTGTCTTTACTTTAATCTCTTAATCTCATCATCTTCATAAACTAAGGATGTATGTCACCTCCAGACCCTGTGATGATTGTGTTAACTGTACAAATTGTTTGTAAAATATGTGTGTTTGAACAATATGAAATCTGATTGTAAAACATGGGTGTTTGAGCAATATGAAAATCAGGGCACCCTGAAAAAGAACAGAATGACAGCAATTTTCTGGGAAAAGGAAAGATAACCATAAGGTCTGACTGCCTGCAGGGTTGGGCAGAATGAGCCATATTTTTCTTCTTGCAGGGAGTCTATAGACAGACGTGTGAGTACAAGAATATCACTGAATTCTTTTCCCAGCAAGGAATATTAGTAATTGATAATGCTGGGGAAGGAATGCATTCCCAGGGGTAGGCCTATAGATGACCTCTCTGTGAGTGTCTGTCTTATGTGGTTGTGAGAAGGGATGAAATACGCCCTGGTCTCCTTCAGTGCCCTCAGGCTTACTAGGATTGGGAAATTCTAGCCTGGTAAATTCTAGTCAGACTTGTTGTCTGCTCTCAAACCCTGTTTCCTATTAAGATGTTTATCAAGACAATGCATGCCCAGTGGGACATGGACCCTCATCAGTAATTCTAATTTCACCCTTGCCTTGTGATCCTGCTCTGCCCTTTTGCCTTGTGATCTTTTATTGCCCTTTGAAGCATGTGATCCCTGTGATCCACTCCCTATTTTTACACCCCTCCCCTTTTGAAATCCCTAATAAAAACTTGCTTGTTTGTGGCTCAGGTGGACATCACAGAACCTGCCGATATGTGATGTCACCCCCGGAGACCCAGCAGTAAAATTTCTCTCTTTGTATTCTTTCTCTTTATTTCTCAGACAGGCCGACACTTAGGGAAAATAGAAAATAACCTACATTGAAATATTGGGGGCTGGTTCCCCTGGTAGTGGATCACAGTGATTGTTTCTAAATTTACCTAGTCTTACATCTCTGGAACAAACCCCACTTGGTCACGGTGTGTAATGCTGCTTATATATTGCTGAATTCCATTTGATAATATTTTGGTAAGTATTTATGCAATACTCATTGCTTTGTACCATATTTACCTGGTTTTGGCATCAGGATGCTATTACCTTCATAAATAAATGGAAAGTTTTCTGTACTCTTCTGTTTTTTTCAGAATAGATTGTGTAGATCTTGTTTTGATTCTTTAGGCACTTCTTTTCTTTTTTGAGATGGAGTCTCACTCTGTCGCCCAGGCTGGAGTGCAGTGGCATGATCTCGGCTCACTGCAAGCTCTGCCTCCTGGGTTCACGCCATTCTCCTGCCCCAGTCTCCCGAGTAGCTGGGACTACAGGTGCCTGCCACTATGCCCACTAATTTTTTGTATTTTTAGTAGAGACGGGGTTTCACCACGTTAGCCAGGATGGTCTCGATCTCCTGACCTTGTGATCCACCCGCCTTGGCCTCCCAAAGTGCTGGGATTACAGGCATGAGCCACTGTGCCCAGCCAGATTCCTGATTTTTTTTTAATTTATGTTACAAATGAATTCCCTTAATAGTTACGGGGTTATAAAAAATGTATTGCATATTGAGTTAGTTTTCTTAATTTGTGTTTTTCAAGGAATTAATGTATCTCATCTAAATTTTCAAATTTGTGTGTAAAGAGTTATTCATAGTGAGGCAGAAATTTAAAAATAAATATGCATTCATTCACTCCAAGAAAAGTAACAGGCAAGCAAAGGTTAAAAGAAAAGAAACAAGTTTTCCTCTGCTTAGCAGCTCATTTCAAGGACAGTTATAACACTGTCTGAAAAGCCAAGGCCAAAGGAATGGGTTCCAGACACACGCAACCTCTGTCCTGCCCCCCAAGAGCAAGGTTGAAGGGAAAAAAAAGAGAGAAAGACAATTTCTTTACTGTTACTCCTTTCCCTGGCTTCTTAAGCATAACTATGTTTTACAAATGTCTGTATTTAGCCACTTTTTGTTTTTCTTTTGATGCAGATGCAAGGCCACAAGTTACACACTGTATGAATAACTGCCTTTGTTTTGCTTATAAAAACTCCCTCTCTGTCTTTGTTCAATGTTCAGCTTTTTTTGTTTGTTTTGTTTTGAGACAGAGTCTCCCTCTGTCGGCCAGGCTGGGGTGCAGTGGCATGATCTCGGCTCACTGCCACCTCTGCCTCCTGGGCTTAAGCAATTCTACCTCAGCCTCCCGAGTAGCTGGAATTACAGGTGTGTGCCACCATGCCCAGCTAACTTTTGTATTTTTAGTAGTGATGGGGTTTCACCATATTGGCCAGGCTGGTCTCAACTCCTGACCTCAGGTAATCTGCCCTCCTTGGCCTCCCAAAGTGCTAGGATTACAGGCGTGAGCCACTAGGCCCAGCCAGTGCTCAGATTTTTGGATGTGAATCCACTGAGCGGGTTCGTACCTTAAAATAAAGATCCTACTGTTCTCCCATATCAGCCTCTCCATTCCTCAGTTTACCATAACAATAGTATTCTCTTATCCTAATATTATTTTTATATATTAGGATATAATATATCATACTACATATGATATATAAAATATTACATTAATAATATATTATGTTAATATTTTATAATAAATAACATAATTATAAATATCTACTTATTAACAATTTATATTATATATTATTTATTTATATTATTAGGATATAATATATCCTTATAGATTATTAGGATATATATATATATATATATATATTCCTAATAATCTTGAGGATGCTTTTGTTTCCTCATTTTTTAACCCTAGCTTGCCTCTTCCTTTCCCTGACAGCTGGTGCTTGGCTCCTCTCCACCTTCTCTCCCGTTTATTTCTAAATGAACTTTTCACAAAAGTGCAGGGCACTCCTAGTATCATTTATGTACATTTTAAGCACTATGTTAAGATTCAGATGTAGCTGCTATTTTAATTTCCACATCACTTTCCGTTTTTTTTTTCCTTCTCCACATGCTCGACTTTAAACATTTCTGCAGCATAGGCTGAGTCTGGGCCCAACTGGGGAGAGATGTGAGGCCAGATAAACCAAGAGTAGAGAAATGTTGTTTCCTGCCTGGGAAGCCTCCGACCTTACAAGGGGGAGAAAAAGGTCTGTGACAGAGTTTCGCTCTTGTTGCCCAGGCTGGAGTGAAATGGTGCTGTCTCTGCCCATTGCAACCTCTACCTCCTGGTTCAAGTGATTCTCCTGCCTCAGCCTCCTGAGCAGCTGGAATTACAGGCACCTGCCACCACGCCCAGGTAATTGTTTTTTAAATGCTGTTATTATAGGCGTGAGCCACCACACCCAGCTAAGTTTTTCAAAGGAAATCATCCAAAAACATATCCTTTTGATGTCAGCAGTATCTATAGTGATATCCCCTTTTTATTCCTCATATTGGTAACTTGTGTCATCTCTCTTCCTAAAATTTCTCAGTTTTACTAGAGGTCTTCTTTTATTTATCTTCTAAAGGAACTAGCTTTTTGTTTGTTTTTCTTTTTTGTGTGTGTTCAGTTTCATTGAAGTTTGCTCTTATTTTTATTGTTATCTTTTGTCTATTTGCTTTGGTTTATTTTGCTTTTTTCCCACCTGGGCTCTTCCAGTAAGAGCTTGAGACTTCTTTTTTTTTCTAATGTATGCAGTTAGTGGTATACATTTCTCTCTCAGTGTTTTTTTTTTTTTTAGGTTATCTTGAAAATTTTGATATATTGTGCTTTCATTTTTATTCAGGTTAATTTATTTTTTGATATCTACTAAGGCTTTCTCTTTGTCCTGTGTACTATTTAGTAGTGTGTTGTTCATTTTCCAAGTTTTGGATATTTTTCTGTTGTCTTTCTGTGATTGACTTTTAGTTTGATTTCACTGTGGTCAGGGATCATACCATATGAATTAATTCTTTTAAGTTTGAGGTTTGTTTTATGGCCCAGGATATGTTCTATCTTGACCTGTGTTCTGTGTGTTCTGCTTTTCTTGTGTGGACTCTTCTTTAAATGTTGACTGAATTCTGTTAGCTGAAGATGATTTTGAGTTCTTCAATATCTTTGCTGATTTTCTGTTAGTTCTTCTACCAATTATTATGAGAGAAGTGTTGAAGTCTCTAATGTAATTGTGGATTTGTCTATTTTTTAATATTTTTTTCTTTACATATTTTGCAACTCTGTTTGGTTTATACATATTTAGGATTGTTATGTCTTCTTGGTGGATTTTTAAATTTTTTTCTTTGTTCTAAAGTTTATTTTAGGCCAGACGTGGTAGCTCACACCTGTAATCCCAGCACTGTGGGATGCTGAGGCAGGTAGATCACCTGAGGTCAGGAGTTCGAGACCAGCCTGGCCAACACGGCGAAACCGTGTCTCTACTAAAAATACAAAAATTAGCCAGTCGTGGTGGCACATGCCTGTAATTCCAGCTACTTGGGAGGCTGAGGCAAGAGAATCACTGGAACCCTGGAGGCAGAGGTTGCAGTGAGCAGAGATCATGCCATTGTACTCTAGCCTGAGTGACAAGAGTGAAACTCTATCTAAAAAAATAAATAAATAGATAAATAAATAAAGTTCATATTATATTAATATACTCACTTTTGCTTTCTTTTAATTAGCATTTGAATGTTATACATTTTTATACTCTTAATTTCAACCTGTCTATATAATTATATTTGAAATAAGTTTCTTGTAGACAGCCTTTAGTTGGATTATATTTTCTAACCTACTCTGTTAATCTCTGTCTTTTAATTGGTACCTTTAGACCATTTATATTGAATGTAATTATTGATATGTTAGGGCTTAAATCTAGCAGTTTGTTTTCTATTTGTACCCTGTTACTATCATTTTGTGGGGATATGTGTGTATATATGTATATATGTATGCATGTATGTATGTATTAAAGCCTTCTTTATGGACTACTTGTCCATAATTCTTAGAATTTCATTGTCATTTATCTGTAGTGTTTTTTTGGTGTATGGGTTTTTTTTTTCTCCTGCCTCAGCCTCCCAAGTAGCTGGGATTACAGTCATGTGCCACCATGCCCAGCTAATCTTTGTAGTTTTAGTAGAGACAGGGCTTCGCCATGTTGGCCAGGCTGGTCTCGAATTCTTGACTTCAGGTTATCCCCCTTGGCCTCCCAAAGTGTTGGCATTACAGGCATGAGCCACCGTGCCCAGCCTATCTGTAGTGTTTTTAAATGATCTCTTTATATAACTCTTTTAGTGATTTTTCTAAGTATTACATGATATTTATTTATCACTGTGTACTGGTGTCATTATTTTATCAGTTAAAGCGATGTGTGTCATCTTTACCTCCCTTTTTGTCACTTTTCCTCTCCCACTTGTAATATGATTGTCTTAAATTATTTCTTCTACATACATTTAGAACCACACTGGACCATGTTATATATTATTTATTTATTTTTTTTGAGACAGTGTCTCACTCTGTTGCCCAGGCCTGAGTGTAGTGGCACGATCTTGGCTCACTGCAACCTCCATCTCCCAGGTTTAAGTGATTCTCCTGCCTCAGCCTCCTGAGTAGCTGAGACTACAGGCATGTGCCACCACACCTGGCTAACTTTTTGTATTTTTAGTAGAGACGGGGTTTCACCATGTTAGCCAGGCTGGTCTTGATCTCCTCACCTTGTGATCTGCCTGTCTTGGCCTCCCAAAGTGGTAAGATTACAGGCATGAGCCACCACACCTGGTCATGTTACACATTTTGCTTCAACTGTTAAATATAATTTAGAAGGCTCAAGAGAAAAAGGAAAATTTATTGTTTCTATCCATTTTTTTCTTGCTTACCATGTTCTTTCTTCTTTCCTGATGTCAATGATTTATTCTTTTATCATTTCTTTTCTGTCTAGAGAAATTTAGCTATTTTTTAAAGGATAATTCTGCTAGCAGCTAATTATCTTAGTTTTCTTTGCTCTGAAAATGTCTTGATTTCTTCTTTAGTTCTAAAGGATATTTTCTCTGGATATAGAATTCAGAATTAACAATTCTTTTCTTTCCATCCTTGAAAACTGTTGTGCCACTCTTTCTGACCTCTGTGATTTCTGATAAGATACCCACTGTTAGGCAAATTGGTTTTCTTTATAGGAAAGGTGTTTTGTCTCTTTTGTTGCTTTCAATATCTCTTTATCTGTTTTTAGAGTTTAGAAATTTTGATTGATTTTGCTTTCAGTCAACCGTTGAAGGAGATTCTTCTCTAAAAAGTACATAAAAATGCAAATCTCCAAGTCAACAATCTCTAAAATAGTTTAGATTTCTGTATTCTGGTGTTTGGAAAACAAGTTCACTAAGGCAATCCCTTAGGGCTGGTAATTTCATGATGTAAATCATTTCACATTTGCAAAGCATAAAGTAGCAAAGTTTTAGTCACTGCACAAACAAGTATCTGAACCCCTTCCTGTGTTTAATTGGTATAAACTATCTAGGGCGGCAGTGCCCCACCTTTTTGGCACCAGAGACCGTTTCATGAAAGACAATTTTTTACATGGATGAGGGAGCGGGGCTGGGGGGATGATTGGGGATGATTCAAGCACATTAGATTTATTGTGCACTTTATTTATATTGTTATTACATTGTAATATGTAATGAAATAAGTATCCAACTCACCGTAATGTAGAATCACTGGAAGCCTTGAGTTTGTTTTCCTGCAACTAGACGGTCCCATCTGGCAGTGATAGAAAACAGTGACAGATCATCAAGCATTAGATTCTCATATGGAGCCCACAATCTAGATCCCTTTCATGCGCAGTTCACAATAGGGTTTGGGCTTCTATGAGAATCTGATGCCTCCGCTTACCTGGGAGGCAGGGGAGCTCAGGTGGTCATAAGAGCTCTGAGGAGTTGGTGTATAAGTAGAGATGAAGCTTCGCTGGCTCTCCTGCCACGCTGCCTGGTACCTGGTCTGTGTACTGGAGATTGGGGACTCCTGATCTAGAGTAAAATAGATAAAGAGTTCGCCTGAACAGGGACTTGAACCCTGGACCCTCAGAGTAAAAGTCTGATGCTCTGCCAGCTGAGATATCCAGGTACTCACTCATTTTTTTCCACGGAGTATCTAATCTAGATTTCTTCATTTGTTCCGTTCATTTTATGTTTCATGTTGCAATTTGTAAATCACGTTACTTGAATTCTCCTCATTTCGAAGACCCTGTTTAAGAGAGACATTATAATCGCTAGGAACATTTTCCTTTTCTCTTTTTAAACATCTCCTTTCTGTAGATTTTCGTAACCTGAGATGGGGCGTCTTCTACGCAAAGCACTGCGGAGCTGCTAGATACAGAGGGTTTCATTCTCGCCAATTAGCTGCAACCTAAACTTCTGGAGGCAATAGTAGAGCTACTTTTGTTCGTATCCCTCAGTATTATCCTGTATGTCTTTCTTGCAGGCTTTGCAGGCAGAGGGGAAGAGAGACGAAGGAGGAAGGATTTGAAGATGCAAGAGAACATTCCATAATGGACCCCTTTCTGTTGGTAGATGAAACTGCCAGCCAGGCATCACGTTGGCAAGTGGACTGCAGACCCGCGGTCTGGCTGGCCAGAGGGGGAAAACCTTGTGTAACAGTGTCTTTTGGTTTAGCATTCAGTGCCACTTTTGCTGGTCACAGTCTGAAGGTTTTAGAAATAGTGATGTTAAACACAGCAAGACTTTTTCTGCCAGATATTCATTCTCCAAACACCGATAGACAAAGGCAGTAATTAATAATGGATATTTTCTTTCTTTTTTCCTTGCTTTATTTTTAAATATATTTTTCCTTCATCTATGGATCTTTTAAAAATTTTTAATTTTTATGGGTGTATAATATATATATGTGTGTGTATATATATGATACATGGGATATTTTAATGCAGGTATACAATGTGTAATAATCATATTAGGAAAAACGAAGCATCCATCAGCTCAACACCTTATCATTTTCTTCTTTCTTCTTCTTCTTCTTCTTCTTCTTCTTCTTCTTCTTCTTCTTCTTCTTCTTCTTCTTCTTCTTCTTTTCTTCTTCTTCTTTCTTTCTTCTTCTTCTTCTTTCTTCTTCTTCTTCTTTCTTCTTCTTCTTTCTTCTTCTCTCTTCTTCTGCTTCTCCTTTTTTTTTTTTGACACAGAGTATCACTCTGTCACCCAGGCTGGAGAGCAGTGGCACGATCTCGGCTCACTGCAAGCTCCGCCTCCCAGGTTCACGCCATTCTCCTGCCCCAGCCTCCTGAGTAGCTGGGAGTACAGGTGCCCACCACCATGCCTGGCTAATTTTTTTGTATTTTTATTAGAGACGGGGTTTCACCATGTTAGGCAGGATGGTCTCGATCTCCTGACCTCGTGATCCGCCTGCCTCAGCCTCCCAGAGAGCTGGGATTACAGGTGTGAGCCACTGAGCCCCGCCAACACCTTATCATTTCTTTGTGTTACAGACATTCCAGTTATAATCTTTGAGTTATTTTTAAAGGTAAAATAAATTTTTGTTGACTGTAATCACCCTGTTGTGCTATCAAATGATACATCTTATTCATGCTAACTCTATTTTTGTATCCATTAACCATCTCACTGCCCCCTCCAATGCCCTTTCCAGCTCTAGTAACCATCATTCTACTCTCTGTCTCCATGAGTTCAATTGTTTTATTTTTGGCTTCCACAAACGAGAGAGAATATGTGAAGTTTTACTTTCTGTGCATGTCCTCAACATGCGTAGACTTTTACATAACATAATGTCCTCTAGTTTGTGGAGGAAAAGTTACATATTAAATTTGAACTCAGTTGAACATGGACACAAACAATGGTCACCAAATCCTGGAACATGTTGTATGAGCCCCTTGAGGTGTTCATCCAGTGCTGTTGCAGAGAAATCTCTATTTCAATCTATTCCTATATGTTAGTTATTGAAAAACAGCAGACAATCGCAAAAAAAGCTGACGTTTTCGTGTTCCTTGAGCCCAGTCTCGAAGGGCCCTCGTGACTGGGCCTCATGCCAAACAACTTGTTACAAAAAGAGCTAGGGTCCCAGACCACACCAAAGCTTCATGAGACCTCTCTTCGTCTGTGCACAGACGAGTGGCCAACTCTGGAACCCGGGCTGTTGCTTCCCGGTCTGGTGATGAATCTTTCATAGTCTGGTGAGTGTGTGTATATATATATATATTATATATATATGTATTTCCCTTCTCCCATTCCCATTGCAATTTGCTTATTATATCATTTGTTTATTATATCTGCATTGCCATTTACGTGGGATAAAGGTTATTTATCCTTAAAGGTATTGTGTGTGTGTCTTTTCTTCTCCCCCCTTGCGTTTCCCGCACAGAACATAGTTCCATCCACTTTGCAAATGACCAGATCTCATTCTTTGCATGGCTGAGTAGTACCCCGTTGTGTATACATACCACATTTAATTTATTCATTTATCTGTTGATGGGCACTTAGGATGCTTCCCAATCTTGGCTATTGTGAATAGTGCTGCAATAAAGATGAGAGTGTAGATATCTTTTTGATATACAAATTTCCTTTCTTTTGGGTACACGCCTAGCAAGGGCATTGCTGGAATATATGGTAATATTTTATTTTTCTGAGGAACCTCCATACTGTTCTCCACAGCGGTTGTACTAATTTACATTCCCACCAAGAGTGTACTAGGGTTCCCCTTTCTCCACATCCTTGCCTGTCTTTTGGATGAAAGTCATTTTAACTTGGGTGAAATAATATTTCATTTTAGTTTTGATTTGCATTTATTCGATGATCAATTGTCTTGAGCATCTTTTCATACATCTATTTGCCATTTGTATGTCTTCTTTTAAAAGACACATAGACAAAAGAATTGCAAATAGATATATGAGTAGAAAACCTTATTTGCTGAGTTTTCTTTATCCTTTCCTTTCACAGTAGCCCCCACCCCCAACACACACACACACACACACACACACACACACGTCAGGTTAATAACCAGACCATAAGGGCTTCAAACCTTAGTTCTTTCTGTGTGGAGAGTGAACGTTTGTTGTACACTCGATCACACCTCACAGGAAATGCTGAGTTTTCCAAATTCTAAAGTTAAGAAGATTATTAGGGTCATGCATTACGGGTTTTTGTAAAATGGCTACAGTAGCTACATTGGGAGATTCTTTGTCTAAAAGTCTAATACATCCCCCGGTTTGATTCAGAGCTTGGCAGGTTGTCTGGTTTTATCTAAATAAATAAATAAATGCTATTTTTTTCAAAGCTCAATTATAGAAGCCTTTATCTACAGACACCCTCCTCCATCCATTTCCTCAGTGAAATTATCTAGACAGACTGATATAGTGACATTAAGAATGTCATGCTTTCAAATCTCTCTTGGATTCCTCACAAAATACTTTTGTTAGAAATATTTAAAATGTTTAAAGGAATCTTGCCTGGAACACTTCAGATAAAAATCAAAAGTCACCAGAGAAAATATTGAAAGGCTTTGGAGAGGAAATTGTATCACTGGTATAAACAAACATTTTATACAATTTAATAGCTTCTTAGTATTATTCTTTCAAATCTCAGTGCCAATCCTTTTTAGCATCCTCCTGAAGAAAGAAATTTCAGGCTACTTTGGACATACTTTGTATAGGGTAGCCCTGCTCTGCAAAGAGCGGATAAAAATAAATAAATAAATATTACAATAAATAAATAAATTTTGATGGTTTTGCTCAGTCTGCAACCTATACTGCACTTACTAACTGCTGCCTATGTCTGCCAGTTAACTTTTGCTCCTCCAGACTGAACAAAAAATGCCCGTTTATTTAAATTTTTTAGATTTTGAGATTTTGTATTGCTATTCTTTGGGCACAAAATCCACTAGTGAGAAGGTGAGGAACCAAAACTGAGAACAATCTCAAAACACCTGAATAAGTTTGAGTCTGTTGGAACAAAAGTCCTGATAGGGCATCTTGCCCAAAGTGGAGTTGGATTCTTCAGCATTGATTAGAGCAAGTAGCCTCCCCAAACTGGATCACACCAGAAACCATTATTCAATCTAATGCTCCTCATAGGACGCTCTCCGAGAAAGAAACTGACCTACCTCAATCAGTTTCAGAGGGAACAGCAGAAGACATTTCCTTGGTCTACCCAGACCCATCTAGTCCGGCCCCAGAACTAGCATTCGGTGGTCTCAAACATGGGTCATTACTTGATAAATTAATGTACATAGGATATACCATCCAAAATATGGGCTAAAACAATTCTTGAGTTTTGACTGGAGAAAGCTGGAGAAAATGGTGTACAAAGGATCCAGGAGAAGTTTATGGCTGAGAGATGCATCCCTCTGTGAAAAGGAGATAGGACTGGGCACTGGAAAAGTGAAATAGTTTCTTCCTAATAACTTGTCATTTCCACGAAGCCAAGGTGATGCGAAAACTGGGGGAATCTTCAGTTGGTTTACTTTACAAACTTTTTTTTTTTTTTTATCTTTGCTACCCTATCAATACACGGGACATAGCTGGGGAAAGTGTCACAAAAAATCACCCTCGATGGTTTGTGGATCAATCCAAAGGTGAACTTGGAGCAAGCTACGTTTAGGCAAAATACTGGGGGCTTTTCTGACAAGGGGGAGCTTTTTTTTATTATTTCAACTTTTATTTTAGATTCAGGTAGTACAGTGCAGGTTTGGGACAAGAGTGTATTGCGTGTTGCTGATGTCTGGGGTATGATTGAACCTGTCACCCAGGTGGTGAGCATAATACCCAACAGGCAGTTTTTCAATCCTTGCCCCCCTCCCTACCTCCCACCTCTTACTGTCTCCAGTGTTTTTTGTTCCGGGGGAGCTCTTGTTTGAGCTTACAGGCTTTTTTCCCTGGGGGAAGCACCATCGTATCTTTAAGATGGAAAAGGTCAAAATATATCAAACAACGATGCTCCCTCTTATGCTGTCATGTCCACTCCTTCATTGCAGACTTGAGTTCTTGGCTCATATTTCTGTACCTGAACTTGCATCATCATTATTATGGTAATCAATTTATGGTACCATCAATTTATGGTAACTTAGAGAAGAGAGCCTTCAAAGAAGGCAAAGGTGTCACTTTTGATCATCTCGCAGTTTATAATTCTAAAGAATTGCTATTAGGAATTTTAGATGGAGTTTTATTCCTCCTGGGTGCCTCCTCCCCCGCCTCTCCCCGCCTCCCTTCAAGTTGTTAAATCTCCAATTACGAAGTTAAAGGTTTGAAAACAGAAGCTCATCGTTTCCTCACTGCACTTCCGTATTCATGTTTGAAAACCAGCATTTGTGTGTGGCCAGTGTGGCCTAATGGATAAGGAGTCTGATTCCAGATCAGAAGATTAAGGGTTCGAGTCCTCTCTTGGTCGTGTCCTTGCTCTATTGTCAGGAAACATCTTCACTTTCTCCATGTTTCCTTGAGCTTTCTACAAGCTGGTTAAAAAAAAAAAAAAAACCTTTGGAAACTTGAAATGAAGAGAATGTTGACAAAAAGCAAGAACCCACCCCAGTGAGCAAGCTGTGTACTGACTATGAAAGTGCCCTTTGTCCCTGGCATAGGTACTACCGGAGGCATTCGTAATTTGGAATGGGCTTGGTTTTTCCCATTTATGGTCTTGTCCTACCTGTTTCATGAATTTAACAAACATACACAAAAGTACCTTTTTTTTTTTCTTTTAGACAGAGTCTTGCTCTGTCACCCAGGCAGGAGTGCAGTGGCACGATTTCAGCTCACTGAAAACTCGGCCTCTTGGGGTCAAGCAATTCTCCTGCCTCAGCCTCCCAAGTACCTGGGATTATAGGCGCCCGCCATAACAACTGGCTAATATTTGTATTTTTTTTTAGTAGAGACAGGGTTTCATCATATTGGCCAGATTGGTCTCAAACTCCTGACCTCAGGTGATCCGCCCACCTCGGCATTCCAAAGTGCTGGGATTACAGGCCTGAACCACCGCGCCTGGCACTTTTTTTTTTTCTGAGTCTCACTCTGTCTCTCAGGCTGGAGTGCAGTGGCACAATCTCTGCTCATTGCAATCTCCGCCTCCCGGGTTCAAGCGATTCTCCTACCTCAGCCTCCTGAGTAGCTAGAATTACAGGTGCAGGCCACCACGCCCAACTATTTTTTGTATTTTTAGTAGAGAAGGGGTTTCACCATGTTGGCCAGACTGGTCTCGAACTCCTGACCTCAAGTGGTCTGCCCGCCTTGACATCCCAAAGTGCTGGGATTACAGGCGTGAGCCACTGCACCTGGCAGAAAACTACCATCTTAATAGTAAGGACTCTCATAATAGTAGGAGTATTAGGTGCAGGGTATATTGGAACTCTAAAATCTTCTAAATTTTTCTGTAAGTCTAAGACTGTTCGACAATTATACTCTATTTATAAAATAAAAATGATTTTTTTAAAAGATACACAGTCATGTATTTAAAAAAACTTAGGGCAAAGATTTTGCCCTAGGAAGCAAATGCAACTCTAACAGGGTTCTTGTACTGGTTAATATCCACGTTAAAGATGATGATGACTTACAAGGCCTATGCCATTTTCTCTGATTTCTATGATTTCTTTATTACTCTCACATAATCTTAAAGAAAATGGTAAACAGAAAAATAAAATAGTTCCAGACCTTGGTTAATAAAAGCAGAAACAAGGAGGAGAACGAGGAGGAGAAGGTGAAGGAGAAAGAGAAGAAAAAAGAGGAAGAAGTCACAATCAAGGAGAGTATATTACCAAGAAAAGGAAGTTTCTATCCAAAACTTTCTTTGGGCTCTCAAAACTCCAGAGTCAAACCTTGTTAATGAATTTCCACAAAAGTCTGAAGGTCACAAATCCAAATCCTAGTAGGAAAAACTTTCATGAAAATGTCGTGATAAAGGCTCAGTTACAACAACCTGGAACTCATGTGGTTGGGACACTTACTCAAGCTCAAAGTTTTGAAGGATGTCCAGAATTTAAAAACCAAGTACTCAAAGAATGCACTATTATCACAGTAAGAGTGTGGAAACCCTATCAGCAAAATGAGCCAGGGCCCTCTAAGAAATCTCACAGGACCCACATATTGCTGAGGAAAAGTGGCATTTACTCACATCTGAAAAAACAAAACTGAATGTATGTCTTGCTTGAGCAGGGGTGAACTACAAACAGAAATGCAGTCTCTTGGCAAACAAACAAAACAAGAAACAAAACCAAAAGACAGGATATGCATAGGAGTTTAATTCTGAAGTGAAATTAAATTCACATAAATCAGCCTTTTGGGTGGTACAAAGTAGCGACGGGTGTGAATTTTTCCTAGATTGACATACAAACAAAGCTCTTTTTTTTTTTTTTTTTTTTGAAATGTCTCGCTCTGTTGCCCAGGCTGGAGTGCAATAGTGTGAACTGTGACCTCAGTTCACTGCAACCTCCGCCTCCTGGATTCAAGCGATTCTCCTACTTAGCCTCCTGAGTGGCTGGGACTACAGGTGCATGCCACCACACCCAGCTAATTTTTTTGTAATTTTAATAGAGACGGGGTTTCACCATGTTAGCCAGGATGTCTCCATCTCCTGACTTCGTGATCCTCCCACCTCGGCCTCCCAAAGTGCTGGGATTACAGGCATGAGCCACCGTGCCCGGCCTTACAAATCTCTTTCACTTAGGAACTACTGAGTTAAGATAAATGTGGGTGCTAAATTCCAATTTGGCCCGGGCATGGTGGCTCACGCCTGTAATCCCAGCATTTTGGGAGGCCGAGATGGGTGGATCACCTGGGGTCAGGAGGTCAAGAGCAGCCCGGCCAACATGGTAAAACCCCTTCTCTACTAAAAACACAAGAATTAGCTGTTTGTGGTGGCATGCGCCTGTAATCCCAGCTGCTCAGGAGGCTGAGACAGGAGAATCACTTGAACCCAGGAGGTGGAGGTTGCAGTGAGCTGAGATCAGGCCACTGCACCCAGCCTGGGTGACAGAGTGAGACACTGTCTCAAAAAATAATAATAATAATAAAATAAATAAATTCCAATTTGTTGCTGTGAATTCATGGTTAATTATGCAAAAGTGGAATATTCTATTCTTAATTGACTCAAATTAAAATTTCATTTAAATGTCAAGTTTTAAGATACTAAGATTCAGTGCTGATAGTATTGTTATTACTTGAGCACAAACTCCTGGACTCAGTTCTCCTGTCTTGGTCTCCCAAAATGCTAGGATTACAGGCATGAGTCACTCTGGCTGTCCCTTCAATAATTTTTTTAAAGTAAGTTTATTTTATTTATTTTTTGAATTGACCTCTGGCCCTGTCACCCAGGCTGGAGTGAAGTGGCACTGCAAGCACGGTACTGCAGCCTCAAACTCCTAGGCCTAAGCAATCCTCCTGCCTCAGCCTCTGGTGTAGCTGGGACCACAAGTGTGCACCACCATACCTGGCTAATTTTTCTATTTTTTTGTAGAGACAGTCTCTCACTCTGTTAGCCAGGCTGGTCTCCCAATTCCTGAACTCAATTGATTCTCCTGCTTTGGCCTCCCAAAGTGCTGGGATTTGAGGTGTGAGCCACTTCTCCTTACCAATAATTTTTTATATTAATAAATTTACGCCAGGCACGGTGGCTCATGCCTGTAATCCCAGCAGTTTGGGAAACCGAGGCGGATGGATCACCTGGGGTCAGGAGTTTGAGATCAGCCCGACTAATATGGTGAAACTCTGTCTGTACTAAAAATACAAAAATTAACCAGGCTTAGTGGCGGAGGCCTGTAATCCCAGCTACTTGGGGGGTTGAGGCAGTAGAATGGCTTGATGCAGGGAGGCGGAGGTTGCAGTGAGCCGAGATCGCGCCTCTGTACTCCAGCCTGGGTGACAGAGCGAGAGTCCGTCTCAAAATAAATACATAAATAAAATAACATAAAAAAAATAAAATTTATGTCTACCAAAATAATTTATCTGCATTATGAGCAAAATATGTCTATGTTTTGACTTGACCCTTTTTGCACTCTCAACACTGTGCGATCCTCCTCATACCTTAAGTCAGTGTTTTGTTCGTCCATTTGACAGTATGGCAGGGAAGAGTCTTGAATGAATAGCTCTCTGCAAATCCGACTTTCCCCGTTCAAATCTTGCTCTTCAGAAACCTGCTAAGACAAGAGAGAATATAAGTAGCAAAATGCACCACAAATACTCTGCAGGTTGCTCCAGGAGAAAGCTGGGTTCAGTAGCCTGTTGAGTATGAATCAAAAAGAAGCATGGGAAAATGGAAAGTATCTACATCAGAACAGGATAGTGATTCCTAAATTTCCGGATGAATGGCCTGATGCATTTCCAGCTGAACTAGCCAGAAGTACGATGGTTTTAGTGAGTATCCACTCTAGCCCAAAACGTTCAGTCACTGTTTGACCTTTCTTCCTCATTCTTTCTCTTGTATTTTAAACCCAAACACGCCAAAATAAACAAACAAAAAGAAGCACAAACAAAACTGTTGCTGCCTGTATCAAAGCTGCAGGCTGCTCCCACCTGAGAACTGATACAACGTCACTTTCCCCAAACCTCCAATACCAGGGGCTACTGCTCCACGAATACTCAACCACACGCCCTAGAAAATGCTCAGCCTGTTTCCTGCAATGGAGAGCGCAGGGAGGCACTCTCAGAGTCACAGAATCTTGGGCAACAACGAGTTGTATCCTTCTGTGGGATATACACTTTGAAACCGCTCACCTAGAGACTTCTGTCTTCCCCAGGGCCTAGAGAAAGCTTGGAAGAGACGCGGCGCTTGGCTGCTTTCTTCCTCCACGCTTGTCCCAATACTATCCGTCTTTAGAGACCCATCCCCGATTTTTCTTCTGCCTTCTTCTCCGCTGCTGCTTCTCCCCTCCACCCAGTTTCATCCTTTCCGGCACCAAGAGCCCTTCCTTCCTTCTCAAAGCCACTCCTCAGTTTCCGTCCACTCCTCAGCTCATTTCAGTTCCCAGCCACTTGCCTTTCTAGTATAGTAAGAACATAACCTGTAGATTAGGGAAAACTTCTCCGTACTCTCCCTTATGCCCCTGCGGGTTTACAGTGTTCTCCAAAATTCGTATCTGGATTAAACAGTCGCACCACATTTTAGCTAAAGATGGGAAGAGTCTACTTTCTGCACTTCAGGGACTGATCAAATTTTCTCACCTGTGCGGGTGTAAGGAGGGTTTCACAAAGGCCGAATTTTTTCGTAGGTTGAACCCAGCTTTCTTTGTGCTTTCCTCCTTGCTCAAAAAAATTTACTCTGAAAGAGTCCTCTGCCTTTGGCTTCTTTTGTGTTGTCTTTAAAACCAGAGCTAGCCAGGCTTGGCAGCAAACACCTGTAATCTGAGCACTTTGGGAGGCCGAGGCGGGAGGATCCTTAAGCCCAGGAGTTCAAGACCAGCCTGGACAACATAGTGAGAAGACCGAACTGCCCCCCTCCCCCATCCTGTCTCTATAAAAAATCAAAAAACGAAAAAAAACAGAGCTATAGAGTCGCCGATGAAGCCGCTGCCACATTTTTTAACCCAGATGTTGGACGCAAGCGTGTGCAAAACTGCCACGTTTGCCACTCTTTGTTTTTGTCAAGTGTTGCAAATTAACCTCTTCTCTTTGCTTGTTTGATTGTTTTTCAGGAGTTATTAACAACTTTATTGAAGTACAGTTGATATATGCAAAACCCCTACACATGTTGAATGGAAGCAATTTATGAGTGAGGACGTATGCATACATTTATAATGCTATTTCCACAATCAGGGTAATAAACACATTTATCAACTTCACAAGTTTCTTTGTGTTCTTTCATGTGCATGGGTAGGAAGAAGACTTAAACGTGAGAGTTATCTTTTTAACAAATTTTTAAGTATACATTATAGTATTGTTAACTGAAGGCCCTATGGTGTGCAATAGATCTCTAGAAATTATTCATGTTTCATAACTAACATTTTAACTCACTGAGCAACAACTTCCCATTTCTCTCTGCCACTGGTCCCTGACAATCACTATTCTGTTCTCTGCTTTTATGAGTTTGACTATTTTAGATACTTCATACAAGTGGAATCATGAAATATTTGTCCTTCTGTGACTGGCTTATTTCACTTAGCATAATGTTCTCCAGGTTAATCATTCGTGTTGGTGCAAATGGCAGAATTTCTTTTTTATAAAAGGCTGAATAATATTCCATTGTATGCATATACCATATTTTCTTTGTTCACTCTGTCAATGGATATTTGTGTTGTTTCCTTGGTTATTGTGAATAATGCTGCAGTGAACATGGGAGTGCATATGTTTCTCTAAGATTCTAGTTTCGATTTTTTTGGGACATATACCCAGAAGTGGGATTGCTGGATCATATGGTAATTCTATTTTTATCTTTTGAGGAATCTCCATACTATTGTCCATAGCGGTGGCATCATTTTACATACCAACAGTGTAGAAGGGTTCCAATTTCTCCACGTCTTTGCTAACACTTCTCTTTCAAGTTTTTTTTTTTTTTAATAATAGACATCCTAATAGGTGTGAGGTGGTATCTATTGTGGTTTGATTTGCATTTCCCTGATGATTAGTGATGTTAAGATTATCTCTTCACATATCTAGTGGCTATCTGGATGTCTTCTTTGGAGATATGTCTATTCAAGTGCTCATTTTAAAATCAGGTTATTTGGGATTTTATGTTAGTGTGTGTGTGTCTGAGTGTGTGTGTTTGGCTATTGACTTGTAGCAGTTTAAAAAATTTATTTTGTAGATGAACCCCTTATCAGATAAATGATTTGCAAATATTTTCACCCATTCCATAGATTGCCTTTCTCCTCTGTCGATTGTTTTCTTTTCTGTGAAGAGGCTTTTTAGTTGGCTATAGTCTCATTTGTCCATTTTTGGTTTTGTTGCCTGTGCTTTTGGTGTCGTACTCAAGAAATCATTGCCTACACCAATGTCAAGAAGATTTCCCCCTGTTTTCTTCAAGGAATTTTACAGTTTAGGGGCTTAAGTTTAAGTTTTAAATTCGTTTTTAGTTGACTTTTGTGCATTAACGTCTTATCTCCTCACCTGGATCTACATTTCCTCTGCAGCACTCACAGAACTAGTCTTTATACTCTTCGGCACTACCGTGTGTGTGTGTGGGTGTGTGTGTGTGTGTGTGTTGGCAGTTTCATAGGCAGAGAAGGTTTTTTTTTTTTTAGAAAAAAGGAGAGAATCTGAAGACATACTAGAAGATTCAATCTTGGGACTTCGCTCCAGGTGGACGGAAACTGACACAGACAGTTGGCTAAAAGCAGTCCTTGAAATAGATGATGGCTGTGGGAGGATTCAAGGGCCTTTCGGTCCAGAATGCCTTTCTCCTCTTGACACAGCATCAAGACAAGATTCCATTCAGAAGTTTCAGAAGCAGAAGATAAACCTAGCGGACTTTAACCTATCATACCCTAAGCCCTCACCTTTAGACAACAGTATATAATAAATCAGTAAAAGAGGTCAACGCCAAGTGGAGGTGTAGCTCCATGGTAGAGTGCATGCTCAGCATGCATGAGGCACTGGGTTCGATCCCCATCACCTCCACAAACGTTTTCCTATATATCTTTGAAAATTTCTTTCAGTCTTTGAATACTTTGTTTCAGTCTTTTCTTCTTTCTTTATGCATACCCTAGCTTGTGTTTTTCCTACTCACAGCTAAGGTAAGCCATTTGGTACTCATTCATTTGTACTATGGGTCCTAACAGTCCTTCTGCCTCCCAACCTGACTGCTTCAGCACAGCTTTATAGTCATTTACTGAAATAGAGAAGCTGTTTATTCAAGATCCCCTGACAGTGAAGCAACAGTCATGCCGGCCATTGAAGACTCGTTCTCCTTTGCTGCCCTTTCTCATGACTATAAAGAAGTCAGGTGGCTCACGCCTGTAATCCCAGCACTTTGGGAGGCCGAGGCGGGTGGATCACGAGGTCAGGAGATGGAGACCATCCTGGCTAACACGGTGAAACCCCGTCCTTACTGAAAATACAAAAAAGTTAGCCGGGTGTGGTGGCGGGCGCCTGTAGTCCCAGCTACTCAGGAGGCTGAGGCAGGAGAATGGTGTGAACCCGGGAGGCGGAGCTTGCAGGGAGCCAAGACAGTGCCACTGCACTCCAGCCTGGGCGACAGAGCAAGACTCCGTCTCAAAAAAAAAAAAAAAAAAAGTCAGAAGTCAGAGGAGAAAAAAAGAAAGAGAGAAAAAAATCGCCCTTGGAAAACATCCGTTAGATTTTCTCCTCCCTGCCACCCTCACTCCACCCATATTTGACAGACTACAGACTCTGGAGAAAATTTTCTTTCTCACTTTCTTTTTCTCATTCTCCCCTACATTTCCACCACTCAAAGAATCTTGATTGGGCGGCAAAAGGTGGGTCCTATTACTAGTCATGGGAGCGCTGTGATCCCAGGTTTCTCTAAAGAAGGAATGTTTAGAATTTTGTTCGAAAGAAAGATGCTTCTGGCGAAACTCCGAGGCTTTCAAAATCCACAGTTGAGAAAATTATTTTCAGAGATGGAAAAAGCCGCTTGGTCACTCTCAAAGCAGTGTCAATCTTGGAAAAAAAGGGTTATGTTTTCCTGTGGAACAGAAGCTTGTAGTTCACCGCCCTTGGGAGGAAAAGACTTTCTGGTTTCCTACAGCCAAAGAGGAGCCGAGGGGCCGGGCGTGGCGGCTCACCCTGTAATCCAGCACATTGGGAGGCCGAGGTGGGTGCATCACCTGAGGTCAGGAGCTTGAAACCGTGGTGAAGCCCTGTCTCTATTACAAATAGGAAAATTAGCTGGGCGCGGTGGCGCTCGCCTGTAATCCCAGCTACTCGGGAGGCGGAGGTTGCAGTGAGTCGAGATTCCGCCACTGCACTGCAGCCTGGTCACAGAGCGACACTCCAACTCAAAACAAAACAAAACATTATAGAGAGCCGAAGAGACATTGGCAATGTGGGCACTTTCAGGGCCATCCAAATCTTAGGCCTCCGTAAAGATCTGGCTTCAAGCTCTCTCCTTCGTCCCTTCCTCTTCTGCAACCACCTGCCTCCTCCTATCTCCCCACTCGTTTTCTTCACCATCTCTCGTCACCGTCACCTCCACTTTCTCCCATTCCCGTTGATTTGGTTCCACTGCTTCCTCCTAGCTAAATTTCCCCGCGGAACTCAGCTCACTACAGTTCCTGCAGCTTCACTTTCTAGGTTGGCGTTCTCAAGCCTGGGTGATAATCATCTGAGGGAGACCTTTCAATTGTAAAGATCCCCATCTTTCCCCTATCCGGTGATTATCAGTCCACTATAGAGCTGTAAGCTACAAACGGCTGCACCAGTCAAGTTCTCAGGGCAGCTCCTCAGGCTCAGGAAACACTGCATTCCAGTCTGAAACCTTTTGACTCTTTATTGGAGGTTGTTTCTGGTTGGCTATGTTATAAATGTCTCCTTGCCTCTAAACGCCCATCTCAGTGACTTTCCAGCCCCAACTGAGCCTCACTCAGTTAATTCTAGCGGGGGTTGGGACAGGAGACAAAAGTTGGGAAGGAACCAAGAAGTTGATACATAATTTATTCACGTATTCAGGAAGATACAGATTTTGCACAAATAAGAAAAATATTAGAGCGAAAGTTAAAAGTAAAAGAGAAGACACAAAGGTTTAGGATTACCTCCTAAAATCTACGTGGACATATTTGGACACTCCAAAATTTAACAACAGGAGGAAAGTGTCTATTATTTGTGGCATTGTGATTGTTGAGGTTTCGGAATCTCTCCAGGAGCATGGGGTAAGAGTAAGGAGGCTGTAACATAAGTTTAAGCCACTTAAACTTAAATGCCTCCTATGTGTTTCTTTGTAGGTCTCAGGAACGGAACTGCAGCTTCCCTGAGACAAAGTCACTGCTGAGTTTCCTGATCATGATGATCCACTGAAGAGTTTGGTAGAGCAGTCACTGTGACAGCATACACTTAGGTTTTCTTTATCCTTTTTCTTTTCTTTTTTTCTTTTCTTTTCTTTTCCTTCCTTCCTTTCTCTTTCTTTCTTTCTTTTTTCTTTCTTTCTTTCTTTTCTTTCTTTTTATTTTCTTCTTTCTTTCTTTTTCTTTTTCTTTCTTTCTCTTTCTTTTCTTTCTTTTTCTTTTCTTTCTTTCTTTTTCTTTTTCTTTCTCTCTTTTTTCTTTTTCTTTCTTTCTTTCTCTTTCTTTCTTTTTCTTTTCTTCCTTTCCTTTTAGAAACTGATGTTTATTTTCCATCAATCTTATTTCCATGTTGTCTAAGAGCCTGTGCAAGAACAGCTTAAGATCATTCAGTGGTTGCTTCTACCCATTCAGTGGCCTGAGCAGTGTGAGCTGCAGACCTGTCTTCTGTGGCACCTGAGTTCTCCAGTCTTCAGTAGATAACTGCTGGGTAGGCAGCCCGTAGTCTGTGTGCCTTCAGACCTGTCTGCAACCTCAGGCTGAGTAGCAGTGAACTCAGGAGCTGGAGCAGTCCATTCACCCTGAAATTCCTCTTTGGTCACAGCCTTATCAGCAGCAGCCTGCTCTTCTTTTTCAATCTCTTCAGGATCTCTGTAGAAGCAGGGATCAGGCATAACCTCCCACGGGTGTTCACAGGAAACGGTGCCACGTATGCGCCGAACTTCTGGGGCCAGCATCCACCACATCAAACCCACTGAGTGAGCTCCTTTGCTGTTGCATGGAATAGCAATGTCCACATAGTGCAGAGGAGAATCTGTGTTACACAGAGCGACGGTAGGTAGGTTAACATAAGATGCCTCTGTGAAAGGCTGGTGGTCAACCCTGGAGTCAGTAACCACAAGAAGCTGTGGTTCCTGGAAGGCTGCTTGGATCTGGTTAGTGAAGTTTCCAGGAGTGAAGCAACTGGAGTGGCTCCAGTGGCAGCAGCAAACTTCAGCATGGCCCTCTGGCCAGTATTCCTGGAGGATATAACACTGACATCAGCAGGGTTTTCAATGGCAACAATGGCATGAGCTGCCAGCAGAAGCTTCTCTCAGGTCCTCTTCAGATTTCTGACATACATGCCATCACTTTCCTTTTATAGATGTACTGTTCCATTTGGAAGTAAAGAATGATGCCTCCTAGGAGGGTTCTTGCTGCCAGGAACTTAAGGACATCCTCCTCCTTCATTTGCAGGACATCAAGGGCTCCAGACATTGTGAAAGTTTCCCTTCAAGTTACAACGGGAATCCAGAACAAAGCCGTACGGACTCCTCGGTGGGTAGCGTGGAAACGCACACATAGGTTTTCATTTGGGACTTGTTTTCTTCTTCCACCTGGATCTAGATTTCCCCAGACAACTTTCTGAGTTCTGCTCTTTTGTACTCTCCTCCTAGCATTTCTAATTGTGTGGACAGCCAGAAGCAGTGAAAATTCAGGGGCCCTGGTGCAATGGTGTAGGAAATCTGTGATAGGGTGGAGACTACCTGGAGAAAGAGAAACACACTGGAGCTCCAACCTGAAGCCAAGTGAGTTAACGTTGGCCAGGTTTGTTCGTGGGTGAAGCTTTGAGGTCATAGGGCTTAGCTATTCCCTTTTCTTGGAAAGGGGTGTCCAAAATATGGATTTCCTCATGGATTACAATGGCCAGAGTTCTACTGCTTCATGGGGACGTTTTGTCTTTCATGGTTTTTGATAGCTGCCTGAGAGATATGTTGAGGGCTCCACACCAAATACTGTGGGGTTATAAACAGCAAGAAGTAAAAGATGCCCTGAGAATCCATGCTTGGCAAAATGGAAGGTGGTCCAAGCTGTTTTTCACTGATTTGGCGACTCTGTGGGCCAATCAGGAGTCAAGGATATGAGGGTCAAAAAAAGAAGGTCTATCATTTTGTCTTTGTCCAGAAATAATTCAGACATCAGCATGACCATAACATACCTGATGGGGATAGCCCTGCCAGGGGACTCTGTGACTTAGCTGGTTAAAACCTCTGTCCTGGGTTTGAGTCTCAGAGAAAACTGAACTTGTTATTCATCCGTGCCCCCTCTCCTGCTCCTTAAGGAAGTAGGAGGAGCATGCTCTTCGTGTTTTCAAACGAAGGAAATTTCATGCTATATTTGGAATTTCAACTTCACATTTAAAATATCATTTTCTAATACAAAAGGTAGCATGCAAAGGCTTTGACAAAGAAAACTGGTATTGATTTTGATACATTCACCAACACACGATTTGTACGGAAAAGAAAGTGCAGAACAATGATATACCATGATTTTTACTGACGCTTTAACAAGTGTTTCTAGAAATTCAAGCAACTTTATCTAGTCCCATTCCTCATCCACACACCTTTTGCCACGCCTGCCTTTGGGACCTTTGGTACAGTGAGGTGTGAAGTATTATTAATTCATTTAAAGATTCAAGAACAAAAAACCCCGAAGTTCATCTAGGAAATGTAGAAGGCAAAGAATTTAAATACGCTGTTTGGCAATGTTTCTGAGATTTTTACTTCAGCTAGATGTTTTGGTTTGGGGAACAGTGGGGAGTTATCTGGTGTCTTCTATTACATATTTTGTGTACATTTTCTGTGAAAGTCGATTTAACGTGCAATAAAAATAACTGCTGCCAAAACCCAAGACCTAAGTTTTTTTTTTTGTTTTTTTTTTTGAGATGGAGTCTCTCTTTGTCGCCCAGGCTGGAGGGGTGCGATCTCAGTTCACCGCAACCTCCACCTGCCGGGTTCAAGCGATTCTTCCACCTAGCCTCCCGAATAGCTGGGATTACAGGCTCTGGCCACCATGCCCGGCTAATTTTTAAATTTTTAGTAGAGAAGAGGTTTACACCATTTTGGCTAGGCTGGTCTCGAACTCCTGACCTGAGGTGATCCACCCGCCAAGGCCTCCCAAAGTGTTGGGATTGCAGGCGTGAGCCACCGTGCCCAGCCAAGACCTAACTTTTAAAACCTATTGGTAGATTGCTTGCTGTAGGCTGTAAGCTATTCCAGCGAAGGAGAGCTGGCTGTCTTCAGTCAGAATGTTTTAAGCATTCCGAGGCAAAGCGCTGAATGCCACCTTACATTTAGACAACCTTTACCTACTAACTCACCCAGAAAAACTTGGAACCTGATGCCCAGCCCCTCTGTTGCTCACAATTCAATTCTCAGTGGCAGAGGCGGCGACTGGAGGAGCCCTGAGGAGACAAGCATAAGGCAACCAGTGGCAAGATTTTCTGCTCCTCAGCCTTAGATGACCTAATGCTCATAAAACATAGATGAAAGGAAAAATTTATCTGAGCTGCCTATTTTTTCTTATTTCCATTCTTTTTCAGTCTCGCTCTTTAGTGATACCGCCAAACGGAACTCAAAGTGCATGGGTCTGTAATGTGACTGGAGGGTTCGTGCTTCCTGCCAAGGAGATCCTGATGGAAAATGTATCTATTTATGATTTTATTTACACTGGGCTACAAGTCGATATCTACATACAGTTAGAAATGATAATACCACGACCCACACACAGCTTTGATGTAAGCCTGGAAAGTTTTAACATTAATCAACATAATTTAAAAGATATTTGTGTCTGGAAATAATATAAAGAAGAACTCCTTGTGGAGTAATCTGTGCCCCCGTTTCAATGTCTGCTTGTTTCAGTCACGTTAGCAATATATTCTTCTCACGCTAAGTTTTATAAAAAGCCACAGATGACTGCCCGAATAAATAGCATAGTATTAAAAGCAACACATTTGACACTCTCCTCTTTTTATAGGAGTAGGGGAAACGTGACAAACCCATGCAAAGAATGAGAAAGGAGAATGAAGAAAATGAATGGCTGGAAGAGCTGGGGGCCGAACCCGGGGTCTCATACATGAGAAACACGCGCTCTACCACTAAGCTACCCACCCGCCCGCAATTGGGTCCTGTTGGCTTATATATAAAATATCACTTTGTTTTCAGTTTGTTGGTTTCATTTTCTGTTGGTTGGATAAAGATCGCTGGATTACATTCCTCTACTTTCATGAAATCACTGAATTGGATACTGTTTGGCAGCTAACAGTATCCTAATATACTTATAACAGTATACTAAGACACTAAGATTACAGTCCAAATGACACAGTTTCTTATCCTCAGACTTTCCCATTCCTGTTAGCCTGCTCCAAGCTCCATTCATAAGCAAACTGCATGAAAGCGACTGTCCTCCACCAGCAAAAAGCAGAAACTTCCAACATTGAGGACTGTTCAGTCATGGAGAAGGATCCCTGATTTTAGTCTAGATCTTTAGTCCAGAGTTCTTCCAATTGAGCTATGTTTGCCACACTTCTGCTTTCTCCCGCAATACTGACTCAGATAAAGTGCCCCTCAGTCCAGAGGCAGCCTTCGGCAAGTTGAATTCACACTGTATTTGTCAGACGCTGTAGCAACATCCATTTTCCAGCTGACTCTCGATCCTCGTTAATGCATCACGAGCTCTGAGATTGTCCTCAGTTTTGATTCCACACCTTCATCTCTAATCCTCTCTTAAGGACTATGTTCACAAAGGACTTTTTTTTTAAAAAGCTTCAAAATTTTATTAACTTTAATCAATTGACGTTTTCCCAGACTAGAAGAATAAACGGGGCAACAGCAAACGCAGAACAGCGATGCCAGGATGGGTGACTGAGCAAAGCTATCCCGACAGGAAAGCTTGCAGTGCATATAGATGCTCCAAAGAATAAAGCTGGAGAGCCCTCCAGCTTTCAGAGTGCCATCAATGTTCACAGTGCCATCAATAAATGAAAAAATGCGAGGAAGTCCTGGATAGCACAGATCTAATAGAATTGGATTGGCCAGCAGGGGAAGAGCATAGTTCATAGCTGTTCTGTCCCTGGGATGCTTTCATCACTTCCATAAAGAGTATGAAAAAAAAAAGAGGGTGCATATCATAGACAGGCAAGTTCTAGGAACCTGGGACACCTATTAGTGGATGCAGAAGTTCTGGATTAGAAAACTGAATAGAAGGAAGAAGGAGAGAGGAAAAAATCTCTCCATCACTTGAATTTATCCGAAAGACAAATGTTCTCCATCACAGTAATAACATTATTTGTCTCAAAATTAAAGCACGTTGTCGTGGAGTTCCTTAATTTTTTTTCTTTTCAAGCTCCTTCACGAGATGCAAGATCCTTATTCAAATTTATGTTTCTATTACAGGTATGTGATAAAGGTTTATAAATAGTCTGTGTCCAAGGCATTCGATTTGTTATCCAAAGTGGTTTTCCTGGGATGGCTGGAAAACCATCCTAATTTTCCCCACTGCTAGTGTCTTTAGGATTAGCTATTTGGCAAAAAAAAAAAAAAAAGTCCACAATTTCTTTTTTTTTTTCTTTTTGTTTCTCTTCGTCTCCTAAGTAACATTGTAGAGAGAAAGAATAGGTGAAAAGCTGGTTAGTGTTATTGCATTCATGATGTTGAATAAGCATTTTTTTCTTTGTTTCTTCTTTCTGCCTATCACAGAAATCATGCTTAATTTCCGTGTGAGTAGTTCAAAAAAAAAAAAAAGGAACTGAAGCATAAAATAGGAAGAGATTTCGCATTGCGTTACTGAAGGTATGTGTGGTTAAAAGTACTTGGGGAAATCGAATAAACAAAACCGTGGAGTGCTGGGCATTGAACTCTGGACCCCATGCACGCAAAGCATGTGCTCTACCACTGAGCTATATGCCTGAAAGATGAACAAGGATTTTTAAATTTTTGATGAGGTTCAAATTATTGCATTTTATGCCTTTGGAAATATATCAAGATGTATCTCCAAGAGAGCTTGGCTATCACGAGAGTGTTGCTCAGTGGTAGAATGCATACTTAAAATGTATGCTGTCTTGGTTTCATTTCCTGAAAACATTGCTGCTCTTTAGCTATTCACCAACAACCACCCCGTCTTTTGTCACACACTTTAATCGGCCCCCAGCTCTTCCAGCCATTCATTTTCTTCATTCTCCTTTCTCATTCTTTGCATGGGTTTGTCACGTTTCCCCTGCTCCTATAAAAAGAGGAGAGTGTCAAATGTGTTGCTTTTAATACTATGCTATTTATTCGGGCAGTCATCTGTGGCTTTTTATAAAACTTAGCGTGAGAAGAATATATTGCTAACGTGACTGAAACAAGCAGACATTGAAACGGGGGCACAGATTACT